>NC_069503.1:724579236-724879236 GCF_027579735.1 Bombina bombina | reverse complement strand
ATCGCTGCAATTCAACCTGATCGAGTACGATCGGGTTGATTGACAACTCCCTGCTGGCGATTTGCCGTGAATCTGCAGGGGGCGGTGTTGCAGCAGCAGCTCTTGTGAGCTGCTGGTGCAATGCGGAATACGGAAAGCGTATTGCTCTCTGTATTCAGCGAAGTCTGGCGGACCTGATCCGCACTGTCGGATCAGGTCCGCCAGACCTTGTTAAAGAGAGGCCATAATGTTCTTGCTGAACAAAAGGTAGAATAGTCCTTATAGTCACCATCTTGAAAGTTGGTACTCTTACATAACGATTCAAAATTTTCAGATCCAGAACTCGTCTGAATGAATTTTCCTTCTTTGGGACAATGAATAGATTTGAATAAAACCCCAGACCTTGTTCCTGAAAAGGAACCGGCATGATTACCCCTAAAGACTCCAGGTCTGAAACACACTTCAGGAAAGCATGAGCTTTTACTGGATTTGCTGGGATATGTGAGAGAAAAAATCTTCTCACAGGAGGTCTTACTCTGAATCCTATTCGATACCCTTGAGAGAAAATGCTCTGAATCCATTGATTTTGGACAGAATTTATCCAAAAACCCTTGAAAAACCTTAATCTGCCCCCTACCAGCTGAACTGGAATGAGGGCCTCACCTTCATGCGGACTTAGAGGCTGACTTTGGGTTTTTTAAAAGGCTTGGATTTATTCCAATTTGAGTAAGGCTTCCAATTGGAAACAGATTTCTTGGGGAAGGATTAGATTTTTGTTCCTTATTTTGACGAAAGGAACGAAAACGGTTAGAAGCCTTAGATTTACCCTTAGGTTTTTTATCCTGAGGCAGAAAAAAACCCTTTCCTCCAGTAACAGTTGAAATAATAGAATCCAACTGAGAACCAAATAAATTATTACCTTGGAAAGAAAGAGATAATAATCTAGACTTAGATGTCATATCAGCATTCCAAGATTTAAGCCATGAAGCTCTTCTAGCTAAAATAGCTAAAGACATGGATCTAACATCAATTTTGATAATATCAAAAATGGCATCACAAATAAAATAATTAGCATGTTGCAGTAAGCGAACAATGCTAGATATGTCAGAATCCAATTCTTGTTGCGCTAAACTCTCCAACCAAAAAGTAGATGCAGCCGCAAAATCAGCCAAAGAAATTGCAGGCCTGAGAAGATGACCTGAATATAAATAGGCATTCCTTAGATAGGATTCAAGTTTTATATCTAAAGGATCTTTAAAAGAAGTACTATCTTCCCTTTTACTGTGTCTAGAGTATCCCTTAAATATCTAGGAATCTTAATTCCCTCCTCGCCGGGAGAGTTGTATAATCTTAATTTCTCTCCAATCCTAACGAACATTAGGGAGAAACTAAAAAATTGGCAATCCCTGCCATTATCTATATCCGGTCGGATTGCCTTATTCAAAATGATCTTGCTCCCTAAGCTCCTTTACGTACTGCAGAACATTCCATTAATTCTCTTAGAGAAGGATGTTCGATGTCTTAACAGTGCACTTAGCAAATTTCTCTGGCAGGAGAAAAGACCCAGAATATCTCTAAATAAACTTTCTCTCCCAAAAGACAGTGGCGGTCTTTCACTGCCGGACATTCGATCGTATAATTATGCTTTTTTAGTTTGAGTGGTGGTCGACTGGATCTCTCACAGCAATTACGCTACGAACAAATCTCTAGAGGAAAATATTTGTAACCCATATCTGCTGCTAGCCTTAATTCGCTGTCCATCTAAAGAACTACCAGGTAAAATCAAAATACTTAAATCTTTTTCTAATCCTTTGAAGGCCTGGTGGAGAGTGGGTAATTCATTATCTTTAAACTGTAAAGTCTCCCAATACCTTCCATTACAGGGAAATCCAAAATTACCGGTAGGAGTAAACTCTGGAATATTCAAGAAGTGGCATGATCTAGGCCTGAGTAGGTTGATACAACTCTGGGACTCAGACAGGAAATCTGTTAAATCTTTCGACGATTTAAAAACAGAGTTTCAAATCAACAATAAGGAATTCTTTGAATTTCTGCAAAGTAGACATCTTCTACTTGAGCTAACGAATGAGACAGGTTGGAACTGGATCTTGGGTAAATTGGAAAGCTGGATTACCCTGTTTAAAAACGGTATTAGGTCCATCTCTCTGTGCTATCAGCTAATTAAATCAGGTAAAGGTGAAGCAGAGCTAGAGAAAATTACCTCTATATGGAATCATCTGTTACCACAATCCAGTATTGATATAAAAACTATTAAAATTTCAATCTGCAAAGTGGCCCAGGCTACTCTCTCAGCCACCTGGCGAGAGATGCACGTCAAACTTCTCCATAACTCATATTCTACTCCTAAAAAGGGCTACAAAATTCGTAATCCTAGTTTTTATAAATGTCCAAAATGCTCGCTCCCTGCAGTGGATTTAATGCACATGATCTGGAGCTGTCCCAGAATAAGGCACCTCTGGTGGAAACTAGAGTTCTGGCTCAACAAAACTCTCAAAATCTCCCATCTGGGTCTTACACAGTTACAGATTATTTTCGGCCCCAGGGATCACAACCCATATGATAAATTGATATTTCTCTCTATCCTGGCAACTAGATACCTTATTTTAAAAAATGGAAACTGAGAGTAATCCCATCTATTCCAGAGATTAAGAACTGTCTGAAAAAACAATGTCTATTAGAACAAAGGGATACCAATTTAGACAATGATTTAGACATCAGACGATTTTTTGGCAAATGGTCAGTCTTTATCAAGTCATTACCAGATATAGAAATGAACGATCTTATATTTCCATTTAGAAATTCGGAACTGGTGCACTTGGGCGCCTGGTAGGGATTGAGTAGTGGAGAGGAGTTGGGATGTTTCCCTGGAATTGTCTTTCGTTATGTGGCTTCCTGTGGTGGGGGGAGGAGAGGGCCCTCCTCCTTCCCCCTCCCTTCCCTTCCCCCCCCTTCCATCTGTCTTTCCTTCCCCCTTGTCGCCTCTCCCCCCCCCCTTTTTTTTTTTTTTTTGGGGTGTGTAAAATTAAAAAACCCAACAAGGTATAGTCTATGTAAATAATTGGTATACATATATGCTGTCTTCCGAATGATGTGCTATTATACTTCCTGTCAATATCCTGCATGACGACGCATATTTCTGTGCCTTAGAACAAGGTTTAGTTAAAATTGTACTCAAAACTGTGCAACTAGAAGATATAGTTGAATGCTATCCATGTATATTTATTTTTACATCAACTGGACTCAGGGTATGGCTCCAAGTCTTTTGCCCTTTTTTTTTTTTTTTTTAATTTTTAAAAAAAATTTTAATTTTCTGTGTGTCTTGTTGTGCCTTGCTCAGTTAACGAGTGTTTAATTGTTGTTATGCGTATCTAAAATATAAAAATCCCAACTTTGTGTACAAATATTTCATATAAGGGTATTACTGATTCTGTAAGAGAAAGTGAAATTTGTTGTTCTGAATCTGTCTCGTTTTGTAGTACATTATGTTTTACCTGGCCCTGCGTGGCACAAAAAGGTTGAATTTATTTGATTGTACACACTGTTGGATATAAATAAATAAAAAAATAAAAAAAGAAGTACTATCTTACATAGGAATAGTGGTACGTTTAGCAAGATTAGAAATAGCCCCATCAACTTTGGGGATCTTTTCCCAAAATGGTAAAGGATACAATTTTTTAAATCTTGAAGAAGGGATAAATGGAGTACCTGGCTTATTCCATTCCTTAGAAATCATATCAGAAATAGCATCAGGAATAGGAAAAACCTCTGGAGTAACCACAGGAGGTTTAAAAACAGCATTTAAATGTTTACTAGTCTTAATGTCAAGAGGACTAGCTTCCTCAATATCCAAAGTAATTAACATTTCTTTTAACAAAGAACGAATATACTCTATTTTAAACAAATAAGTAGATTTGTCAGTGTCAATTTCTGAGGAGGGATCTTCTGAATCAGATAGATCCTCATCAGAGGAGGATAAATTATTATGTTGTCGGTCATTTGAAATTTAATCAACTTTATGAGAAGTTTTAAAAGACCTTTTACGTTTATTAGAAGGGAATGTAGACAAAGCCTTTTGAATAGAATCAGTAACAAATTCTTTAAAATTCATAGGTACATCATGTACATTAGAAGTTGAAGGAACTGCAACTGGCAATGTACTATTACTGATGGATAAATTCTCTGCATGTAAAAGTTTATCATGACAACTATTACAAATGACATTTGGAGATATAATTTCCACAATCTTACAACAAATGCATTTAGCTTTGGTAGAACCGATGTCAGGCAGCAAAGTTCCAACAGATACTTCTGAGGCAGGATCAGATTGAGACATCTTGCAAAATGTAAAAGAAAAAACAACATATAAAGCAAAATTATCAATTTCCTTATATGACAGTTTCAGGAATGGGAAAAAAATGCAAACAGCATAGCCCTCTGACATAGAAAAAGTCAAGAGGCAAACAGCAAAGGGGTATAAAACAAATGAATAATTTGGCGGCAAGTATGATGCACAACGTAAGTGAAAATTTTTTTGGTGCCAACAATATCCGGAAATAACACACTTGCGTCACTAACGACGCAACCGTGTGTAAGGCTTCCGCGTCAACTACAACGCCGGAAATGACATCAACGGACGTACTTTTTGCCCCCCAAAAAAATTTCTCGCGCCAAGAATGATGCAATAAAGTCTAGCATTTGGCGCACCCGCGGGCCTAATGCTGTCCGCAATTTGTAAGAAAAAAGTAGTCAATTTGAAAAAAAGACTAAACCCCAAGTAAGAAAAAAATATTTCTTAATATGTTTATTTCCCAAATATGAAACTGACAGTCTGCACAAGGAAATACATGAACCTGACTCATGGCAAATATAAGTACAATACATATATTTAGAACTTTATATAAATGCATAAAGTGCCAGACCATAGCTGGGGTGTCTTAAGTAATAAAAAACATAAAAAGACACCCATCCACATATAGCAGATAGCCAAACCAGTACTGAAACAGTTATCAGTAGAGGTGATGGTATATGAGAGTATATGGTCGATCTGAAAAGGGAGGTAGGAGATGAATCTCTACGACTGATAACAGAAAACCTATGAAATAGACCCCATTAGGAAAATCAATGCATTCTATAGGTGATACTCTCTTCACGTCCCTCTGACATTCTCTGTACTCTGAGAGGAATCAGGCTTCAAAAAAGCTGAGAAGCGCATGTCAACGTAGAAATCTTAGCACAAACTTACTTCACCACCTCCATAGGAGGCAAAGTTTGTGAAACTGAATTGTGGGTGTGGTGAGGGGTGTATTTATAGGCATTTTGAGGTTTGGGAAACTTTGCCCCTCCTAGTAGCATTGTATATCCCATACGTCACTAGCTCATGGACTCTTGCCAATTACATGAAAGAAATACAGGAATGTTTAGAACGGGCCAGGAAATTAGGAAAATATGTTGAGAAAAATATTGTAAAAAATGTTGTAAAAAGCAGCCAATTGTATTACATGAACTAGAGGACACAAAAATTGCATAGTCAGAGGGGCTAATATGATTGTGAATTATAAGCCTCCTTTTACAATATTGTATTTGGTAGACAAAATGACTATAAATACACAATTTGGAAACTGTAGCAAAAAAACAGAGGCTAAAAGCAGCCACAAAGAAGTAGCAGTTATGCTGGAATACGAAAAAATAAAAAAATAAAATAAAGGAAGAATTGTTCAAAAAGTTGCACTAAAAATGCAAAAAATGCACTAAAATTAAAAAAAATACAAAACGTACTGTAATAAACAAAAACTTAAAAAAAGGCTTGCCTACAAAAAATACTTAGATTCAAAAGGTCCCAAAAAAGGTACCAAAAACGTAACATAATGTTGCTCAAAACCTAAACATTTTGTTGCTCAAAACCTAAATGTTTTAAGGAGTAGTCTACCCCAGGGTGTACAGTATAAATACAACAATGAGAAATGTAAAGAATACTTGAAAAAATTCAAAAATATTCAAAAATATTCAAAAGTATAAAAATTCAAAAATATAAAAATTCAAAAATGTCAAAATTCAAAAATTCAAAAATTGTAAGGATTAATGGATCCTTAAAGTGAAAGTAATGTTTTGTCAATTAGAAGATATCTATGCATTATTTCATAATAAAATAAGATAATCGCTAACTTTATTTTATCTATTTTTTTTTTTAAATTTGCGAGTTTTTACATATATATATATTTCCCTACCGTTTCCATAACTCCTCCCAACCTCTATTTCCTGATTTTGAGTGCTGTGACGCATAGAGCAGGTGGGAACGCTCTATACGTCACAGCACTTAAAATCAGTATTTCAAAAGCTCGTTCACGATGAACCGTTGAAATGCACATGCTCGAACAGGCTATTTCAATCTCTAAAGCGCATGCAATACTCGGCAAACACAGTCTCCAATGCACATGTGTTAATCGGGTTTGGGTTTTTATGTTAACAAAATAGTGTAAACATAATGAATTAAAGGTCATAAAGTATGTATTTACGTTATTAGTTATGAAACGCTACTCAGTTTCAGAATCTTCCGTAAAAGCCGATAACGTATTGTGGGTATCCCAAAATAAATCCAATACGCATGTGCGAAATGGGGGCGCACGTTAATTTCAGTAGGGAGAATAAAAATAGCGCATGCGCAGAATAACAAGGAGACGGATGACGTAGACTGACGGCCGCCTAACGGCCAGATTTTCAATTGGGTCTTCTGAAAACGTGATCCGGATAGAAAAAAATAATAAAATAACGGGTTGAATTTGCGGAGAATGAAAAATAGATTAATTACAGTGATAACTTTATTTACGGATCAAATGGATAAAAATTATGAATTAAACTCATATTATTTTGGGACAAAGAATGTTATTCTACATCGACAACCAAGTAACTTTACCTTCACTTTAAGTTTAAGGCGTCATCCAATCTTTATAGCAAACAGTGCCAATCTAGATGTGTGTTGAGGCCCCTCGGGACCAGCGTTCCAAATTCAAAGGTCCATCTGGTCTCACTTTGTAGTAAGATTTTTCCTCTGTCTCCACCTCTGGTTAATGGGGGCACATGGTCAATAAGTGTATAACGCAGGTCCTTAACGGTGTGGCCCTTCTGGAGGAAATGTCTTGCCACTGGTTGGTCTGATTGACACCTGTCAATGGCCATCCTTATGGCAGACCTGTGGTTCACCATTCACGTTCGAAGGTCGTCTATGTTCTTTCCGATATAGAAGAGCCCACAATTGCAATGGTGCAAGTAGACTACATAAGAGGTAGTACACGTAGGCCTATATTTATGAAAATATTTTTTGCCCTTTTGTGGGTGAGTAAAATATGGACCAGTAGTCAGGCCATTACAGGTGGTGCACTCTCTACATCTGTAGCACCCTGGTCTTCCTTGTAGCCAAGTTGATGGTTGATAACAGTGTACTGGGTCCGTATGTACTAGGCTGTCTCTGAGAGACCTCGCTCTTTTGAACCCTATCCTAGGGACCGACATATTTGTAAGGGGTAATTGTTTATCAGTGGCTATAATTTGCCAATTCTTTTGCAGAGCTTTAGACATCCCCTGTTTGTCGTGAGTGTATGTTGTCACAAAGGTCATCCAAGGCTCATTTGGTTCCTTTTGTATATTGGGATCCTGTTTCAGTTGTTGTTCTTTAATCCCCGTTGTTCCATCCTTTTCTGCATCTCATTAAGTTGAATCACAGTATTCATATGGTCAGTATTGTTCCTTACAACCCGCTTTAGTTGGGAGGTCGGGAGAGCCCTTTTTAAGGCCGGGGGGGTTACAGCTGGTAAAATGAAGTATAGAGTTTCGGTCCATTGGTTTTCTAAATAGAGTAGACTGTAGTGTGCCTTCCTTCTTGTATAGGAGAAGTTCCAAAAAGTCAATGGTTTCTTTACTATAATTGATTTTAAACTTGAGTGCTGGACATACTTGGTTAAGTTCTTGATACCACGGCTGAAGATCTTGTTCTGTTCCTCTCCAGATTAATTAATTTAATATGAGATTATTTATATAGCGTCTATATAAGATGATCCTAGGGTCCTGGAGTAGATGAGTATCATGCTCTTCAAATTCTGCCATAAATAGGTTGGCGTACGATGGGGTCACATTGGAGTCCATCGCAGTCCCTGTTAGTTGCAAGTAGATGTTCTTCTCAAATTTAAAGTAATTGCATGTTAGGCAGAATTCTAATAGAGTAAGTAGTACATCCACTGATGGCCCCACATATGGATACCTTAAAAGCTGATTGGTGATGGCTCGTAGTCCAAGATGCTAGGGTATGACAGTATAAAAGTTTGTTACGTCTAAGGTCATATATATATATATATATATATATATATATATACACACACATCTGTAAACATGTATGTATGTATCTCAATGTTAAAGCATTTTGCCTGCCTTTTTTTCCCCAACTCCTGAGATATGTTTGAGCCCTTATAACTGTTGTGTGCAATATTTGTTTGTGTAAGTGTAACTGTACTATGTAATATATTTTAGATGTGTATTGTGACACTTTTTTGTTTCGCATAACAGTTAACTACAGCTCTGAGGATATGGTAATCATTTTAGCATAAATTTCAATTATGCTCAAGCGATCGCGTTTACTTTCATCTTGTAATACTAGCGCAATTTAACCTGGGCGCAAAGGTTTGTGAAAACCCGATATCACTTGTGCGCAAAAGTTTGTGCTCCACTCTTAATCTGGTTTAATTTAGAGGCACTTTGCAATATTATAGCAAAGCTCAAAGTATTTTATAAAAATGTCTGTTTTTATTGCCACCTATCCTCTGCTAGCCTAGACAAACCTGAATCGTATAGTCCCAGCCATCCATCTTTGTAATTTTCATAAACTTTAATTGTCATGGAAAATAAATAAAATGATGATGGTCATATGTGAAATGCTGTGAGATTTAGATTGTTTCTATTGTACTTAGTATCAGTTTATTCTTTATGGATATTGGTTAGGATTAACCTCTTAACCACCAGTGTGGGTAACAAAACAATACAAAGCAAGTATTTCCTAAGATATTTTAAATTTGAACTATAACAATGGTGCGGAAATGCCACATGGAACAATTCAGCAGCACTGTTGTAAGGTACACCATTTTCACTGAAACATTTCATCAGGATGCTGTACTTGTAGTGTTTACAACAAGGGCATATTTGCTAATAGGTTACAAGTAACTGGGGAAATTACGCCAATGATTTTGAGGAATTTAAAGTTGCTGTTTTTTAGGAATCTAATGTAACCCTAGGACTGAGAAAAAAGGAGAGTATTGTAACATTGAACAGAAACCAGGGAGTAATTAATTAATGCGCCTGCTACATGTCCTTAGGCATATGTTCCATATCTAACGTTTCCACACATCACAATCTGGCCAGGGTTTAGGAATCTTCTTAAGTTAGATGAGGTAAAACTTTCAGTCAATGTATTATGCAATGCAGACGCATACTTTAGAGCTGTATTTTTAACATTGCCTTAGGCAGGTCATTTTGTCTCCTCTATGCCTTAGGTTCAAAAACAACTCGGAACAAAGACTTCATCTTACAAAAAAAACTATATCTGAGTTCTGAGAATTATGGAAGAACAAATTAAAAATACATTGTATAAGTATGAATAGTTTTAAATTTGTTCTGACTTGAATAGCAAGTGATGTAGGGGAAAGGGGAATTTCTTTCTGAACACACATATTGAAGTTTCATACATATATTGCTTGATAAGAGAGGCAAAAAAAAATCAATTCTATTAAAGGGCCTATTGATAAAAGGATTGTTAGATGAATGAGAAATTGTCTCGCCAGTCTCACAATCCATGGGTATGGTGATATTTTATAAAAAAGTTGGCAGACTTTCTCTATCCCAACGAGTGGCGATGCGCTTTCCATCACTGTTCGAGCAACAATCTGCCCACATCCCCAGTGATCTCGGCAGTGGGGAAGGGGGATGTAGTCAATGCCTGTTTACAAAACATAGAATGTGTTTTTAAAAATAAAAATGTGTTCTGTGTAGTAACAGTTCAAGGGGTAGATTTACCAAGATGCGCATGCTGCTATCTACCCCCGTACTGTGCGGCACGCCGGAAATATAAATTAAGAAGCAGCGGTCATAAGACTGATATGGGTGATATGGTTCATCTAAGATGGTTCCTAATTTTTTTAAATTAGAAACTCTCGGCAATGTTTCTCCATTAAAATACAGGTTACTCACATGAAACGTTCATGAACTCCCATGAAGTGCCTATATATTTGCCATGTCTGAGATTAACATTGTTAATAAAGAAAAATAAACATCTTAATAATAAACCTATAGGAGCTGGGGGATGTGGGTATATTATATACATTGAATTATATATATATATATATATATATATATATATATATATATATACAAAACACGGAAGGGGACTACACTCTCATACCGGACCGGGTACACATCCCATGACCCTGCAACATGCTCAGCCCTGGGTGCTCACCGGCACTCACAGGAAGCTGTGCTGTCCCCAGAGTCACAGGCAGTTAACCCCAGACAGGTCTGGGTGCAAGAACCATAGGGAAAATTACAAAACAAATTAATACAACACACAGAGAAAGTCCAGCACTCACTTACAAGCTCTCAGCTAAGATTTAAAAGCAAAAATGGAAACGTTAGTTACCGCATCTGGCCAAATGGGACAAGCCCAGGTACCACGTCAAGGTCCTTCCCAAACCTGGGACCCTAAAACAGCCACACAATGCAAGCTCTCAAATCCAAACAAACTGGGAACAAGGGAGGGTGCACAGGCTTATGTAATCACCCTAGACATATACAAAACACGGAAGGGAACTGCACTCTCATACCGGACCGGGTACACATCCCATGACCCTGCAACATGCTCAGCCCTGGGTGCCACTGGCACTCACAGGAAGCTGTGCTGTCCCCAGAGTCACTGGCAGTTAACCCCAGACAGGTCTGGGTGCAAGAACCATAGGAAAAATTACAAAACAAATTAATACAACACACAGAGAAAGTCCAGCACTCACTTACAAGCTCTCAGCTAAGATTTAAAAGCAAAAATGGAAAGGTTAGTTACCGCATCTGGCCAAATGGGACATGCCCAGGTACCACGTCAAGGTCCTTCCCAAACCTGGAACCCTAAAACAGCCACACAATGCAAGCTCTCAAATCCAAACAAACTAGGAACAAGGGAGGGTACACAGGCATATGTAATCACCCTAGACATATACAAAACACGGAAGGGGACTGCACTCTCATACCGGACCGGGTACACATCCCATGACCCTGCAACATGCTCAGCCCTGGGTGCTCACCGGCACTCACAGGAAGCTGTGCTGTCCCCAGAGTCACAGGCAGTTAACCCCAGACAGGTCTGGGTGCAAGAACCATAGGGAAAATTACAAAACAAATAAATACAACACACAGAGAAAGTCCAGCACTCACTTACAAGCTCTCAGCTAAGATTTAAAAGCAAAAATGGAAAGGTTAGCTACCGCATCTGGCCAAATGGGACAAGCCTAGGTACCACGTCAAGGTCCTTCCCAAACCTGAGACCCTAAAACCGCCACACAATGCAAGCTCTCAAATCCAAACAAACTGGGAACGAGGGAAGGGTGCACATGCTTATGTAATCACCCTAGACATATACAAAACACGGAAGGGGACTGCACTCTCATACCGGACCGGGTACACATCTCACGACCCTGCAACATGCTCAGCCCTGGGTGCTCACTGGCACTCACAGGAAGCTGTGCTGTCCCCAGAGTCACAGGCAGTTAACCCCAGACAGGTCTGGGTGCAAGAACCATAGGGAAAATTACAAAACAAATTAATACAACACACAGAGAAAGTCCAGCACTCACTTACAAGCTCTCAGCTAAGATTTAAAAGCAAAAATTGAAAGGTTAGCTACCGCATCTGGCCAAATGGGGCAAGCCCAGGTACCACGTCAAGGTCCTTCCCAAACCTGGGACCCTAAAACGGCCACACAATGCAAGCTTTCAAATCCAAACAAACTGGGAACAAGGGAAGGGTGCACATGCTTATGTAATCACCCTAGACATATACAAAACACGGAAGGGGACTGCACTCTCATACCGGACCGGGTACACATCCCATGACCCTGCAACATGCTCAGCCCTGGGTGCTCACCGGCACTCACAGGAAGCTGTGCTGTCCCCAGAGTCCCAGGCAGTTAATCCCAGACAGGTCTGGGTGCAAGAACCATAGGGAAAATTACAAAACAAATTAATACAACACACAGAGAAAGTCCAGTACTCACAAGCTCTCAGCTAAGATTTAAAACTAAAAAGGGAAAGGTTAGTTACCGCATCTGGCCAAATGGGACAAGTTCAGGTACCACGTCAAGGTCCTTCCCAAACCTGGGACCCTAAAACAGCCACACAATGCAAGCTCTCAAATCCAAACAAACTGGGAACAAGGGAGGGTGCACAGGCTTATGTAATCACCCTAGACAAATACAAAACACGGAAGGGGACTGCACTCTCATACCGGACCGGGTACACATCCCATGACCCTGCAATATGCTCAGCCCTGGGTGCTCACCGGCACTCACAGGAAGCTGTGCTGTCCCCAGAGTCACAGGCAGTTAACCCCAGACAGGTCTGGGTGCAAGAATCATAGGGAAAATTACAAAACAAATTAATACAACAAACAGAGAAAGTCCAGCACTCACTTACAAGCTCTCAGCTAAGATTTAAAAGCAAAAATGCAAAGGTTAGTTACCGCATCTGGCCAAATAGGACAAGCCCCGGTACCACGTCAAGGTCCTTCACAAACCTGGGACCCTAAAACAGCCACACAATGCAAGCTCTCAAATCCAAACAAACTGGGAACAAGGGAAGGGTGCACAGGCTTATGTAATCACCCTAGACATATACAAAACACGGAAGGGGACTTCACTCTCATACCCGACCGGGTACACATCCCATGACCCTGCAACATGCTCAGCCCTGGGTGCTCACCGGCACTCACAGGAAGCTGTGCTGTCCCCAGAGTCACAGGCAGTTAACACCAGACAGGTCTGGGTGCAAGAAACATAGGGAAAATTACAAAACAAATTAATACAACACACAGAGAAAGTCCAGCACTCAAATCCAAACAAACTGGGAACAAGGGAAGGGTGCAAAGGCTTATGTAATCACCCTAGACATATACACCTGTCTGGGGTTAACTGCCTGTGACTCTGGGGACAGCACAGCTTCCTGTGAGTGCCGGTGAGCACACAGGGCTGAGCATGTTGCAGGGTCATGGGATGTGTACCCGGTCCGGTATGAGAGTGCAGTCCCCTTCCGTGTTTTGTATATGTCTAGGGTGATTACATAAGCCTGTGCACCCTTCCCTTGTTCCCAGTTTGTTTGGATTTGAGAGCTTGCATTGTGTGGCTGTTTTAGGGTTCCAGGTTTGGGAAGGACCTTGACGTGGTACCTGGGCTTGTCCCATTTGGCCAGGTGCGGTAACTAAACTTTCAATTTTTGCTTTTAAATCTTAGCTGAGAGCTTGTAAGTGAGTGCTGGACTTTCTCTGTGTGTTATATATATATATATATATATATATATATATATATATATATATATATATATATATATGTGTGTGTGTATTATACTGTAAATTTTTATTATGATTTAAATAACATAATTTATGTAAAAACTTACCTGATAAATTCATTTCTTTCATATTGGCAAGAGTCCATGAGCTAGTGATGTATGAGATATACAATCCTACCAGGAGGGGCAAAGTTTCCCAAACCTCAAAATGCCTATAAATACACCCCTCACCACACCCAAAATTCAGTTTAACGAATAGCCAAGTAGTGGGGTGGTAGAAAAAGGAGTAAAAAGCATTAAAAAAGAGGAACTGGAAATATTATTGTGCTTTTATACAGAAAATCATAACCACTGAAAAAAAGGGTGTGTCTAATGAACTCTTGCCAATATGAAAGAAATTAATTTATCAGGTAAGTTCTTACATACATAAATTATGTTTCCTTTCATGTAATTGGCAAGAGACCATGAGCTAGTGACGTAGGGGATAGAAATTCCCAAGATGTGGAAGTCCACAGAAGAGTCACTAGAAAGGGAGGGATAAAATAAAAACAGCCATTTTCCGCTGAAAAAATTAAATCCACAAAAAAATTAGTTTTTCTCATAAATTGAAAGAAAAAAATTAAAAACATTAGCAGAAGAACTTTACTACCAAAGACTGCTTCAGAAGAAGTAAATACATAAAAATGGTAAAATTTAGTAAATGTATGCAAAGAAGACCAAGTTGCCGCTTTGCATATCTGATCAACTGAAGCTTCATTCTTAAAAGCCCAAGAAGTGGAGACTGATCTAGTAGAATGAGCTGTAATCCTCTGAGGCGGGGACTGTCCCGCCTCCAAATAAGCTTTATGAATCAAAAGCTTTAACCAAGATGCCAAAGAAAAGGCAGAAGCTTTCTAACATTTGCTAGAACCAGAAAAGACAACAAATAAACTAGAAGTCTTCCTGAAATCTTTAGTAGCTTCAACATAATATTTCAATGCTCTTACAACATCCAAAGAATGCAAAGATCTTTCAATCATTATTGGGCTCAGGACACAAGGAAGGAACAACAATTTCCCTACTAACGTTGTTAGGATTCACAACCTTAGGAAGAAATTTAAACGAAGTCCGCAAAACAGCCTTATCCTGGTGGGAAATCAGAAAAGGAGACTCACAAGAGAGAACAGACAATTCGGAAACTCTTCTAGCTGAAGAGATAGCCAAAAGAAACAACACTTTCCAAGAAAGTAGTTTAATATACAAAGAATGCATAGGCTCAAAAGGAGTAACCTGCAAAGTCTTCAAAACCAAATTAAGACTCCAAGGAGGAGAGATTGATTTAATAACAGGCTTTATACGAACCAAAGACTGAACAAAACAGTGAATATCAGGAAGCTTAGCAATCTTTCTATGAAATAAAACAGAAAGAGCAGAGATTTGTATCTTCAAAGTACAACTGTTGTGACACCTAGGTGTCCAACCCTAGGGGGCACTATAATATGACCAAAGTTGGGCTGAGAAACGCGTTGCAATCTGTTACAACATTTGTTTTTTATCTATTTGGATGAAGTCTTAACACCCTTTTGTTTTTACAGACCATTTTAATAAATATGTTGTACCATATGGAAGCCTGAGCCTGTCTTACCTACCACACCACCTGGATATCCTGGATCCCAACATCCTATTGCAGGATCAGTGTAGCTGGGTCACTGTGATTCCCCAGTTGGTGTCAATTAGCACATTGGTGCTGCTCCCCTTGTGAGTATCATTTTAGTACAAGATCTGTTTTATTATTATCTTCTTAGTGTTGCACTAGGAGGCGCCCTCTCTCTTTGTGATCCTTTTCACAGATTCCTGTCCCTTCAAAGTACTTGCAGACAAACCTTTATCCAAACCATCCTGAAGAAACTGTAAAATTCTAGGACTCTAAAAGAATGCCAGGAGAATTTATGCGAAGAACACCATGAAATATAGGTCTTACAAATTCGATAATAAATCTTTCTTGAAACAGACTTACGAGCCTGTAGCATAGTATTAATCACTGAGTCAGAGAAACCTCTATGACTAAGCACTAAGCGTTCAATTTCCATACCGTCAAATATAACTATTTGAGATCCTGATGGAAAAAGGGCCCTTGAGACAGAAGTGCTGGTCTTAGAGGAAGTGGCCAAGGCTGACAACTGGAGATCTGAACAAGATCCGCATACTAAAACCTGTGAGGCCACGCTGGTGCTATCAGAAACACATACGATTGTTCCATAATGATCTTGGAGATCACGTTTAGAAGAAGAACTAGAGGCGGAAAGATATAAGCAGGTTGGTAAATCCAAGGGACTACTAAAGCATCCACCATCTCCGCCTGAGGATCTCTGGACCAGGGAAGTTTCTTGTTTAGATGAGAGGCTATCAGATCGATCTCTGGAAGACCCCATATCTGAACAATCTGACAAAATACATCTGGATGGAGAGACCATTCCCCCGGATGTAAGGTCTGACGGCTGAGATAATCCACTTCCCAATTGTCTACACCTGGGATATGCACCGCAGAAATTAGACAAGAGCTGGGTTCTGTCCAAGAAAGTATCCGAGATACTTCTTTTATAGCTAGGGGACTGCGAGTCCCACCCTGATGATTGACATATGCTACAGTTGTGATATTGTCCGTCTGAAAACAAATGAATGGTTCTCTCTTTAACAGAGGCCAAACCTGAAGATCCCTGAAAATATTGATTGGTAACCTCGCCTCTTGAGGTTTTCAAACCTCTTGCACTGTCAGAGATTCCCAGACAGCTCCCCAACCTGAAAGACTTGCATCTGTTGTGATCACAGTCCAGGTAGGACGAACAAAAGAGGCCCCCTGAATTAAACGATGATGGTCTAACCACCAAGTCAGAGAGAGTTGAATGTTGGGATTTAAGTATAACAATTGTGATATCCGAGTATAATCCCTGCACCATTGATTCAGCATACAAAGCTGTAGAGGTCTCATTTGAAAACGAGCAAAGGGGATCGCGTCCGATGATGCAGTCATAAGACCTAAAACTTCCATGCACATAGCCACTGAAGGGATTGATTGAGACTGAAGGTTTTGACAAGCTGAAACCAATTTCATTCATTTCTTGTCTGTTAAGGACAGAGTCATGGACACTGAATCTATCTGGAAACCTAAAAAGGTGACCCTTGTCTGAGTAATCAAGAAACTCTTTGGTAAATTGATCCTCCAACCATGTCTTTGAAGAAACAACATTAGATGAAAAAAAGTAGAAAACACTGCAATACCCTGTCCTCTGATTACAAATAGAAGGGCACCGAGAACCTTCAAAAAGATCCTTGGAGCTGTTGCTGTTGTGTAGAAAAGAGAATCTCAGAAACCGATAGTGGTCTGGATGAATCTGAATGTGAATATATGTATTCTGTAAGTCTATCATGGACATATAATGACCTTGCTGAACAAAAGGCAAAATAGTCTTATAGTCACCATCTTGAAAGTTGGGACTCTTACAAAACAATTCATAAACTTCAGATCCAGAACTGGCCTGAATTAATTGTCTTTCTTTGGGACAATGAATAGATTTGAATAAAACCCTAGACCATGTTCCTGAAACGGAACTGGTATTATTACTCCTGAAAGCTCTAGATCTAAAACACACTTCAGAGAAGCCTGAGCTTTCACAGGATTTGCTGGAACATGAGAGAGAAATAATCTTCTCACAGGAGGTCTTACTCTGAATCCTATTCCATACCCTTGAGAGACAATACTCTGAATCCACTGCTTTGGAACACAATCTGCCCAAATGTCTTGGAATAATTTCAATCTGCCCCCACCATCTGAACTGGATTGAGGGACGCACCTTCATGCAGACTTGGGGGATGGCTTTGGTTTCTTAAAAGGCTTTGATTTATTCCAACTTGAAGAAGGTTTCCAATTGGAACCAGAGTCTTTAGGGGAAGGATTGGTTTTCTGTTCCTTGTTCTGTCAAAAAGAACGAAAATGACTAGAAGCTTTAGATTTAGCCTTAGATCTTTTATCCTGAGGCAAAAAAACTCCCTTCCCTCCAGTGATAGTTGAAATAATTGAATCCAATTGAGAACCAAATAAATTGTTACCTAGGAAAGAAAGAGATAGTAATCTATACTTATGTGATGACCTGCCTTAGCAGATGATATTTGCAGTGTTTTTATATAGGGTTTGTATCTCTTTTATGTTAAACCAGGTAATATTGGCTTTAAATTACCCATTAAAACAATAAGTGAGAAAGTTACTGAAATAGAGTGAAACCTCTTTATATGATCTTAAGTGATAGGTTTGATCAAAAATTAAGATACTGTAAAGAGTATGTATAGAAACTTTATATATATATATATATATATATATATATATATATATATATATATATATATATATATAGTTCTCTGTGGAGTTAACCTTGTTACTTGTAGAGATCAATGGATACAATTGTTGCAAATCACGTAACATATGCGGTTAACTTATATTTGCGGGTTTGATGAGATTCTGGAGAAATAAACTTAATTCTGTAGATATTCTCTTCACGCACTCACACACTCACACTTAAAATATATACAGTTCGGAAACATATCAGATATCACTCCTTAGGTTAACAGCCTCGGTTCAACAATCAGTAGGAGGTTGAAATAGCGAGCTCAGAGATAGTTCATCTGCATTGCCAGTAAGTAAAGGTAGGTACAAGTAATCCTAAGTTAGTAAATAGGAGCAGTAACCCAATTGCAGAGAGGTAATACCTGTATGACCGTTCCGGTCAGCGTCGACGGTATGAGTGCGGCTTCCGGGAATGCTGAGATGTAGATCCGGTAGATAATCTGAATGTAGTTTTCATCTTAGAATCAGGGGAGAAGAAGATAACTCAGGTAACATATAAGAATGAATAACGGAGAGTCCAAAAGGATATTGATTATTCAGAGGTAGTTGGTGAATGAGGCTAGGAGGAGAAAGTAATTGGTAAATGCTCACAAGAGCAAAACAAGCTAGAAAGGTAACGGTCTGAGTAACTGCTAGTAAGCTCAATTTTCAGGCAAGGAATGTTTGTCCCTGAGCTACTATAAATAGGGTGGAACCAATGCAGGGCGGGGATATACCTTAAAGGTATATCACAACTTAGATACCATGTCAGCATTCCAAGATTTGAGACATAAAGCTCTTCTAACTAAAATAGCTAAAGACATAGTTTTAACATCAATTTTGATGATATAAAAAATAGCATCACAGATAAAATGATTAGCATGTTGAAGCACACGAGCAATGCTAGACAAATCAGGATCTGTTTCCTGTTGCGCTAAGCTATCCAACCAAAAGGTTCATGCAGCCGCAACATCAGCCATAGCAATGGCAGGCCTGAGAAGATAGCCAGAAAATAAATACGCTTTCCTTAGATAAGATTCAAGTTTCCTATCTAAAGGATCTTTAAAAGAAGTACTGTCTTCCATAGAAATAGTAGTACGTTTGGCAAGAGTAGAAATAGCCCAATCAACTTTGGGGACTTTTTCCCAAAACTCTAATCTAGCCGCTGGCAAAGGGTACAACTTCTTAAACCTAGACAAAGGAATGAAAGAAGTACTAGGCTTAATCCATTCCTTAGCAATCACATCAGAAATAGCATCAGGAACTGGAAAAACCTCAGGAGTAACCACAGGTTTATAAACAGAATTTAAATGTTTACTAATTTGATATCAAGAGGACTAGACTCCTCAATAGCCAAAGTAACCAACACTTCTTTCAATAAGGAATGAATATACTCAATCTTGAAAAGATAAGTAGATTTGTCAGTGTCAATGTCTGAGGTAGGATCTTCTGAATCAGAGAGATCCTCATCAGAGGAGGATTTTTCAGTATGTTGTCGGTCATTAGAAATTTCATCAAATTTATGAGAAGTTTTAAAAGACTTTTTACGTTTATTAGAAGGCGGAATAGCAGACAAAGCCTTCTGTATTGCATCAGCAATATAATTTTTCATTTCAACAGGGATATCATGTACATTAGATGTTGAAGGAACAACAGAAACTATACTAGTACTGATGGAAATGTTTTCTGCGTGCAAAAGCCAATCATGGCAACTGTTACATACTATAGCTGGAGATATAATCTCAGCTAATTTACAACAGATACACTTAGCTTTGGTAAAACTGTGATCAGGCAGCATGGTTCCAACAGTTGCTTCTGAGACAAGATCAGATTGAGACACCTTGCAAAATGTAAAAGAAAAAACAACATTAAAGCAAAATTTACAATTTCCTTATATGGCAGTTTAAGGAATGGGAAAAAATGCAAACAGCATAGCCCTCTGAGCATATAAAAGGCACGAGGCATATAGGAAGTGGGGTGAAAAATAAACTACATTTTTTGGTGCCAAGTATGACGCACAACGCAAAAGGAAGTTGAACATTTTTTCCAACAACATCCGGAAATGACGCAACTCGCGTCATAACAGACGCAATCTCGTGCAAGGAAAACCTGGCGTCAACTAAGACACCGGAAATTATTAACTTGCGTCAACAAAGACGTACCATCACGTCAATTTGAACAAAAAAGGACTATACCCCAGGTAAGACAAATAATTTCCTAAACATGCTTCCCAAACTGAAACTGACAGTCTGCAAAAGGAAATATACATAGACCTGACTCATGGCTAATATAAGTAAAATACATATATTTAAAACTTTATAATAATACATAAAGCGCCAAACCATAGCTGAGAATAAATAAGAAAAACATACTTATCGAAAGACACCCATCCACATACCAGAGGTAATGGTATATAAGAGTATATCGTTGATCTGAAAAGGGAGGAAGGAGATGAATCCCTATGACAGAGAACCTTTGAAAAGATTTCCCGTGAGGAAAACCATAAAATCAATAGGCGATACTCCCTTCACGTCCCTCTGACAAACACTGTACTCTGAGAGGAATTGGGCTTCAAAATGCTTAGAAGCGCTTATCATAGTCTTCACCCAACCGGGCCGAAATCTTCCATGAAGCCGGCAGAAGTGGTCCTCCAGACGGGCAGAAGTGATCCTGCAGACGGGCAGAAGTCTTCATCCAGGGGGCATCTTCTATCTTCATCCATCCGGCGCAGAGCGGGTCCATCTTCAAGACATCCGACGCAAAGCATCCTCTTCTAACGACATCCGACGACTGAATGAATGTTCCTTTAAATGACGTCATTCAAGCTAGCGTCCCTTGAATTCCGATTGGTTGATAGAATTCTATCAGCCAATCGGAATTAAGGTAGGAAAAATTCTATTGGCTGATGCAATCAGCCAATAGGATTGAGGTTCAATCCTATTGGCTGATCCAATCAGCCAATAGGATTGAGCTCGCATTCTATTGGCTGATTGGAGGACCACTTCTGCCGGCTTCGTGGAGGACTTTGGCCCGGTTGGGTGAAGACTTCTCAAGGTAGGGTGATCTTCAAGGGGTTAGTGTTAGGTTTTTTTAAGGATGGATTGGGTGGGTTTTAGAGTAGGGTTGGGTGTGTGGGTGGTGGGTTTTAATGTTGGGGGGGTATTGTACTTTTTTTACAGGTAAAAGAGCTGATTACTTTGGGGCAATGCCCCACAAAAGGCCCTTTTAAGGGCTATTCGTAATTTAGTATAGGGTAGGGCTTTTTATTATTTTGGGGGGCTTTTTTATTTTATTAGGGGGATTAGATTCGGTGTAATTAGTTTAAAAAACTTGTAATTATTTTATTATTTTCTGTAATTTAGTGTTTGTTTTTGTACTTTAGATAATTGTTTTTAATTGTATTTAGTTTAGGTAATTTATTTAATTATAGTGTAGTGTTAGGTGTAATTGTAACTTAGGTTAGGTTTTATTTTACAGGTATATTTGTATTTATTTTAACTAGGAAGTTATTAAATAGTTAATAACTATTTAATAACTATTGTACCTAGCTAAAATAAATAAAAAGTTGCATGTAAAATAAAAATAAACCCTAAGCTAGATACAATGTAACTATTAGTTATATTGCAGCTATCTTAGGGTTTATTTTATAGGTAAGTATTTAGTTTTAAATAGGAATCATGTAGTTAATGATAGGAATATTTATTTAGATATATTTAAATTAGATTTAAGTTAGGGGGTGTTAGGGTTAGGGTTAAACTTAGGTTTAGGGGTTAATAAATTTAATATAGTGGCGGCGGTGTAGGGGGCAGATTAGGGTTACTAAACATAATGTAGGTGGCGGCAGTGTAGGGGGCAGAAGATTAGGGGTTAATAAGTATAATGTAGGTGGCGGTGGGCACCGGGAGCGGCGGTTTAGGGGTTAATAAGTTTATTTAGTTGTGGCGGGGTCCGGGAGAGGCGGGCGGGATAGAGGTTAATACGTTTTATTTAGGTGGCTGCGGTTTTGGGGTGGCAGATTAGGGGTTAATAAGTATAATGTAGGTGGCGGCGGTGTAGGGGGGCAGATTAGGGCTGTTTGGACTCGGGGTACATGTTAGGGTGTTGGGTGTAAACATTCCATAGGAATCGAAGGGATATCGGGCAGCAGCGAACATAAGCTCTCGCTGCTTTCCTACTCCCATTGATTCCTATGGCATCCGCCGCCTCTAGGGCGGTGGATTGAAAACCAGGTACGCTGGGCCGGAATAGTGCCGAGCCTACCTGGTAGTAGTTTGATAACTTCCAAAAGTAGTCAGATTGTGCCGAACTTGCGTTCGGAACATCTGTAGTGGCGTAAGCATCGATATGTGTCAGACTGAGTCCGGCGGATCGTATGTTACGTCACTAAATTCTACTTTTGCCGGTTTATATTGTTTGATAACTAAGGCGAATCAGGCTCGCCACAAATACGCTGCGGAATTCCAGCGTATTTGCGGTTGACGGCTTGATAAATACATACCTATGCCTAAAAGGGATATATACAAACTCACACATAGACATTATTATAACAAACTAATAATAAAATTATTACACATAATACTACAAATTGAAAGTAAATGCGACCTGACGAGGGGGAAACTAAATTTGTGCTTGTCGATTTAGCGCGACTTAAGTCCTTGCGTAAAGGGTTAGGGCTAAATAAAAAGTTGCACCAAACACAACATAAATTACTAAACAGTATAGGAGAGCGCTTGATAGATACCTGGCAGGAATCTTAGCTACTTGGCCAGGTAGAATAATATATGATAACTGAGATGATAAGTAAAATAAATATTTTTTACTGAAATAGGATAATATAACAAATAAGTGTCGCTAAAAGCAAAAAATTAATACAGAAGCATAATTGATGCTTATATAATAAAAAAATAAGTACATTTGAATTAAAACATCTTAAAATCAATAACCGGTTATTGCATACAATATAACAAAGTGAGAATTCTTAACTCGAGAGTGTAGGATAAGGTGCAATATTGCAGGAGAGCTGTGTGCTTGCAGAGGTAAGGTCTCAAATAAGGCAATTAAAATCTTAGCTGTGCTAAGCGTCTTAGAGGTGTAGGCTCCGTTGAAGCGTGACAGTCTCTTTATGATGTAGTGAAAATCCTGTTATCCTGTTAAGCTCAGAAAACGGTCTTCTTTGCAGGCTCAAACTTAATAAGGAGCGTCACTTTGTGCAAATTATAGATTCTTTGATACCGTCAAAGATCTTGATAAAGGCCATAATGGCTGAAACGCGTAGATAACTCCTTGGAATTTTGTTGCTGCAGCTACCACGTATGATCCTCCTATTATTGTACCAACTTGTTACATAAAGAAACCATTGTATGCTCAATTTGGGCTATTTTGGATCTGCTGATCGATCCGACAGCAGAAAAAGAAAGATCCATCTTGAGGGTTAAAAGAAATACTCTGTATAAACGGAACTCCTGACACCTACATAGTGGGTAACTACATAGATTGCCATCTTTTACGGAGTTGCACATCACTTACCCTCACTGGAGCTCTTTGAGAATTTTTGGGACCACCAGAGTGAGATCTCTTAAAGAACAGTCGTCTAGATTACAAGTTTTTCATTTTGAGCTGTGCGGTGCTAATGAGCAGTTTTCACTCACCGCTCACTTACCCGCAGCGCTGGTATTACAGGTTTTTACAAACCCGGCATTAAAGGGACAGTCAAGTATAAATTAAACTTTCATTATTCAGATAGGACTTTTAATTTTAATTGACTTTCCAATTTACTTTTATCATCAAATTTGCTTTTTTCTCTTGGTATTCTTAGTTTAAACTAAACATAAGTAGGCTCATATGCTAATTTCTAAGCCTTTGAGGGCTGCCTCTTATCACATGCTTTTTAAATCTCTTTTCAACACAAAGAGACAGAAAGTACACATGGGCTATATAGATAACACTGTGTTCAGGCACAGAAAGTTATTTAAGATCTAGCACAATACAATGCTAAATTTAAACATACAGATAATAAACAGTCACAGTCATGTGATCAGAGGGCTGGAAGAAGGTTCCTAGATACAAGGTAATCACAAAGGTAAAAAGTACATTAATATAACTGTGTTGGTTATGCAAAACTGGGGAATGAGTAATTAAGGGATTATCTATCTTTTAAAACAATAACAATTCTATGGTTGACTGTCCCTTTAAAAGGCAAGAAGTGAGCGCTGAGCAAAATTGTGCTCCTTACCGCACTCCAATATCAGCGCTGTTTAAGTCAGCGGTGAGCTGGTCGTACGTGCTCGTGCACGATTTCCCCATAGGTATCAACGGGGAGAGCCGGCTGAGAAAAAGTCTAACACCTGCAAAAAAGCAGCGTAAAACTCAGTAACGCAGCCCTATTTATTCCTATGGGGAAATAAAATGTATGTCTACAACTAACACCCTAACATGAACCCCGAGTTTAAACACCCCTAATCTTACACTTATTAACCCCTAATCTGCCGCTCCGGGCACCGCCACACCTACATTATACTTATTAACCCCTAATCTGCCGCCCCCAACATCGCCGACACCTACAATATATTTATTAACCCCTAATCTTCCGCCCCCAATGTCACCGCAACCTACCTACACTTATTAACCCCTAATCTGCCGCCCCAACAATAAGCATATTAACCCCTAAACCGCCGCACTCCCGCCTTGCAAACATTAGTTAAATATTATTAACCCCTAATCTGCCATCCCTAACATCGCCACCACCTACCTACATTTATTAATCCCTAATCTGCCGCCCCAATGTCGCCGCCACTATACTAAATGTATTAACCGCCAAACCTAAGTCTAACCCTAACACCCCCTAACTTAAATATAATTTAAATAAATCTAAATAAAATTCCTATCATTACCTAAATTATTTCTATTTAAAACTAAATACTTACCTATAAAATAAACCCTAAGCTAGCTACAATATAACTAATAGTTACATTTGACTAGATTACGAGTCTTGCGTTAGCCTTAAAATGCAGCGTTAAGGGGTCCTAACGCTGCTTTTTAATGCCCACTGGTATTACAGGCAGGAAAGGGTGTACCGCTCACTTTTTTCCACAATTTTAGTTTACCGCAAATCCCCTTACGTCAATTGCATAACCTATCTTTTTAATGGGATTTGCCTAACGCCGGTATTACCATCGCCTTAAAAAGTGAGCGGTAGACCCTCTCCTGTCCAGACTCCTACCGCATTTAAAAGTCAGTAGTTAAGAGTTTTATGGGCTAACGTCGTAACATAAACTTCTTAACTAAAGTGCTACAAAGTACACTAACACCCATAAACTACCTATTAACCCCTAAACCGAGGCCTCCCCCCCATCGCAAACACTATAATAAAATTATTTAACCCGTAATCTGCCGACCGGACATCGCCGCCACTTTAATAAATTTATTAACCCCTAAACCGCCGCACTCCTGCCTCGCAAACACTAGTTAAATTTTATTAACCCCCTAATCTGCCGTCCCATAAATCTGCCGACCACAACCTCACCGCAACTATATTAAATTTATTAACCCCTAAACCTAAGTCTAACCCTAACACCCCCCTAACTTAAATATAATTTAAATTAAACAAAATAAATTTACTAGTATTAAATAAATGAATCCTATTTAAAACTAAATACTTACCTATAAAATAAACCCTAAGCTAGCTACAATATAACTAATAGTTACATTGTAGCTATCTTAGGATTTATATTTATTTTAGAGGCAACTTTGTATTTATTTTAACTAGGTACAATAGTTATTAAATAGTTATTAACTATTTAATAACTTCCTTGTTAAAATAAGTACAAATTTAACTGTAAAATAAATCCTAACCTAAATTACAATTACACCTAACACTACACTATCATTAAACTAATTACCTAAACTAACTACAATTAATTACAATTAAATTAAATAAACTAAATTACGGGGGGGGAAAAACACTAAATTACAGAAAATAAAAAAAGAATTACAAGAATTTTAAACTAATTACACCTAATCTAATCCCCCTAATAAAATAAAAAAAGCCCCCCAAAATAATAAAATTCCCTACCCTATACTAAATTACAAATAGCCCTTAAAAGGGCCTTTTGCAGGGCATTGCCCCAAAGTAATCAGCTCTTTCACCTGTAAAAAAAATACAATACCCCCCAACATTAAAACCCACCACCCACACACCCAACCCTACTCTAAAACCCACCCAATCCCCCCTTAAAAAAAACTAACACTAACGTCTCAAGGTAGGGTGATCTTCAGGGGGTTAGTGTTAGGTTTTTTTTAAGGGGAGATTGGGTGGGTAAGAAAAAAAGGAGCGTTTGCACCACACAGCCTTACCGCCAAAAACTCGTAATCTGGCTGAATGTATCTAGTTTAGGGTTTATTTTTATTTTACAGGCAAGTTTTGTATTTATTTTAACTAGGTAGAATAGTTATTAAATAGTTATTAACTATTTAATAACTACCTAGCTAAAATAAATACAAAAGTACCTGTAAAATAAAACCTAAACTAAGTTACAATAACACCTAACACTACACTATAATTAAATAAATTAACTAAATTAAATACAATTACCTACATTAAATTAAATTAGCTAAAGTATAAAAAAAAAACTAAATTACAGAAAATAATAAACAAATTACAAGATATTTAAACTAATTACACCTAATCTAATAACCCTATCAAAATAAAAAAGCCCCCCCAAAATAAAAAAACCCTAGCCTTAACTAAACTACCAATAGCCCTTAAAGGGCCTTTTGCAGGGCATTGCCCCAAAGTAATCAGCTCTGTTACCTGTAAAAAAAATACAAACAACCCCCCCAACAGTAAAACTCACCACCCACACAACCAACCCCCCAAATAAAATACTATCTAAAAAAACCTAAGCTCCCCATTGCCTTGAAAAGGGCATTTGGATGGGCATTGCCCTAAAAAGAGCAGTTAGCTCTTTTGTGGCCCAAAGTCCCTAACCTAAAAATAAAACCCACCCAATACACCCTTAAAAAACCTAACACTAACCCCCTGAAGATCGACTTACTGTTCTGAAGATCTGACATCCATCCTCAAAGAAGTGGCAGAAGTCTTCATCCAACCGGGCCGAAGTCATCAATGAAGCCGGGAGAAGTCTTCATCCATGCGGGGCAAAGTAGTCCTCCAGATGGGCAGAAGTCTTCATCCAGACAGCATCTTCTATCTTCATCCATCCAACGCGGAGCGGCTCCATCTTCAAGACATCCGACGAGGACATAACGACGAATGAAGGTACCTTTAAGTGACATCATCCAAGATGGTGTCCCTTAGATTCCAATTGGCTGATAGAATCAGCCAATCAGAATTAAGGTAGTTTAGAGGTTATAGTAGCGGTGACGTTGGGGGCGGCAGATTAGGGGTTAATAAGTGTAGGTAGGTTGCGGCGACATTGGGGACGGCAGATTCTAAGCCTTTGAGGGCTGCCTCTTATCACATGCTTTTTAAATCTCTTTTCAACACAAAGAGACAGAAAGTACACATGGGCTATATAGATAACACTGTGTTCAGGCACAGAAAGTTATTTAAGATCTAGCACAATACAATGC
Organism: Bombina bombina; assembly: GCF_027579735.1. Taxonomy (NCBI): domain Eukaryota; kingdom Metazoa; phylum Chordata; class Amphibia; order Anura; family Bombinatoridae; genus Bombina; species Bombina bombina. Next base: position 724,851,708 of record NC_069503.1, on the reverse strand, counting down.
TAAATTTAAACATACAGATAATAAACAGTCACAGTCATGTGATCAGAGGGCTGGAAGAAGGTTCCTAGATACAAGGTAATCACAAAGGTAAAAAGTACATTAATATAACTGTGTTGGTTATGCAAAACTGGGGAATGAGTAATTAAGGGATTATCTATCTTTTAAAACAATAACAATTCTATGGTTGACTGTCCCTTTAAAAGGCAAGAAGTGAGCGCTGAGCAAAATTGTGCTCCTTACCGCACTCCAATATCAGCGCTGTTTAAGTCAGCGGTGAGCTGGTCGTACGTGCTCGTGCACGATTTCCCCATAGGTATCAACGGGGAGAGCCGGCTGAGAAAAAGTCTAACACCTGCAAAAAAGCAGCGTAAAACTCAGTAACGCAGCCCTATTTATTCCTATGGGGAAATAAAATGTATGTCTACAACTAACACCCTAACATGAACCCCGAGTTTAAACACCCCTAATCTTACACTTATTAACCCCTAATCTGCCGCTCCGGGCACCGCCACACCTACATTATACTTATTAACCCCTAATCTGCCGCCCCCAACATCGCCGACACCTACAATATATTTATTAACCCCTAATCTTCCGCCCCCAATGTCACCGCAACCTACCTACACTTATTAATCCCTAATCTGCCGCCCCAACAATAAGCATATTAACCCCTAAACCGCCGCACTCCCGCCTTGCAAACATTAGTTAAATATTATTAACCCCTAATCTGCCATCCCTAACATCGCCACCACCTACCTACATTTATTAATCCCTAATCTGCCGCCCCAATGTCGCCGCCACTATACTAAATGTATTAACCGCCAAACCTAAGTCTAACCCTAACCCTAACACCCCCTAACTTAAATATAATTTAAATAAATCTAAATAAAATTCCTATCATTACCTAAATTATTTCTATTTAAAACTAAATACTTACCTATAAAATAAACCCTAAGATAGCTACAATATAACTAATAGTTACATTTGACTAGATTACGAGTCTTGCGTTAGCCTTAAAATGCAGCGTTAAGGGGTCCTAACGCTGCTTTTTAATGCCCACTGGTATTACAGGCAGGAAAGGGTGTACCGCTCACTTTTTTCCACAATTTTAGTTTACCGCAAATCCCCTTACGTCAATTGCATAACCTATCTTTTTAATGGGATTTGCCTAACGCCGGTATTACCATCGCCTTAAAAAGTGAGCGGTAGACCCTCTCCTGTCCAGACTCCTACCGCATTTAAAAGTCAGTAGTTAAGAGTTTTATGGGCTAACGCCGTAACATAAACTTCTTAACTAAAGTGCTACAAAGTACACTAACACCCATAAACTACCTATTAACCCCTAAACCGAGGCCTCCCCCCACATCGCAAACACTATAATAAAATTATTTAACCCGTAATCTGCCGACCGGACATCGCCGCCACTTTAATAAATTTATTAACCCCTAAACCGCCGCACTCCTGCCTCGCAAACACTAGTTAAATTTTATTAACCCCCTAATCTGCCGTCCCATAAATCTGCCGACCACAACCTCACCGCAACTATATTAAATTTATTAACCCCTAAACCTAAGTCTAACCCTAACACCCCCCTAACTTAAATATAATTTAAATTAAACAAAATAAATTTACTAGTATTAAATAAATGAATCCTATTTAAAACTAAATACTTACCTATAAAATAAACCCTAAGCTAGCTACAATATAACTAATAGTTACATTGTAGCTATCTTAGGATTTATATTTATTTTAGAGGCAACTTTGTATTTATTTTAACTAGGTACAATAGTTATTAAATAGTTATTAACTATTTAATAACTTCCTTGTTAAAATAAGTACAAATTTAACTGTAAAATAAATCCTAACCTAAATTACAATTACACCTAACACTACACTATCATTAAACTAATTACCTAAACTAACTACAATTAATTACAATTAAATTAAATAAACTAAATTACGGGGGGGGGGGGAAACACTAAATTACAGAAAATAAAAAAAGAATTACAAGAATTTTAAACTAATTACACCTAATCTAATCCCCCTAATAAAATAAAAAAAGCCCCCCAAAATAATAAAATTCCCTACCCTATACTAAATTACAAATAGCCCTTAAAAGGGCCTTTTGCAGGGCATTGCCCCAAAGTAATCAGCTCTTTCACCTGTAAAAAAAATACAATACCCCCCAACATTAAAACCCACCACCCACACACCCAACCCTACTCTAAAACCCACCCAATCCCCCCTTAAAAAAAACTAACACTAACGTCTCAAGGTAGGGTGATCTTCAGGGGGTTAGTGTTAGGTTTTTTTTAAGGGGAGATTGGGTGGGTAAGAAAAAAAGGAGCGTTTGCACCACACAGCCTTACCGCCAAAAACTCGTAATCTGGCTGAATGTATCTAGTTTAGGGTTTATTTTTATTTTACAGGCAAGTTTTGCATTTATTTTAACTAGGTAGAATAGTTATTAAATAGTTATTAACTATTTAATAACTACCTAGCTAAAATAAATACAAAAGTACCTGTAAAATAAAACCTAAACTAAGTTACAATAACACCTAACACTTCACTATAATTAAATAAATTAACTAAATTAAATACAATTACCTACATTAAATTAAATTAGCTAAAGTATAAAAAAAAAACTAAATTACAGAAAATAATAAACAAATTACAAGATATTTAAACTAATTACACCTAATCTAATAACCCTATCAAAATAAAAAAGCCCCCCCAAAATAAAAAAACCCTAGCCTTAACTAAACTACCAATAGCCCTTAAAGGGCCTTTTGCAGGGCATTGCCCCAAAGTAATCAGCTCTGTTACCTGTAAAAAAAATACAAACAACCCCCCCAACAGTAAAACTCACCACCCACACAACCAACCCCCCAAATAAAATACTATCTAAAAAAACCTAAGCTCCCCATTGCCTTGAAAAGGGCATTTGGATGGGCATTGCCCTAAAAAGAGCAGTTAGCTCTTTTGTGGCCCAAAGTCCCTAACCTAAAAATAAAACCCACCCAATACACCCTTAAAAAACCTAACACTAACCCCCTGAAGATCGACTTACTGTTCTGAAGATCTGACATCCATCCTCAAAGAAGTGGCAGAAGTCTTCATCCAACCGGGCCGAAGTCATCAATGAAGCCGGGAGAAGTCTTCATCCATGCGGGGCAAAGTAGTCCTCCAGATGGGCAGAAGTCTTCATCCAGACAGCATCTTCTATCTTCATCCATCCAACGCGGAGCGGCTCCATCTTCAAGACATCCGACGAGGACATAACGACGAATGAAGGTACCTTTAAGTGACATCATCCAAGATGGTGTCCCTTAGATTCCAATTGGCTGATAGAATCAGCCAATCAGAATTAAGGTAGTTTAGAGGTTATAGTAGCGGTGACGTTGGGGGCGGCAGATTAGGGGTTAATAAGTGTAGGTAGGTTGCGGCGACATTGGGGACGGCAGATTAGGGGTTCATAAATATAATGTAGGTGGCGGCGGTGTCCGGAGCGGCAGATTAGGGGTTAAAAATTTCATTTTAGTGTTTGCGATGCGGGAGGGCCTCGGTTTAGGGGTTAATAGGTAGTTTATGGGTGTTAGTGTACTTTTTAGCACTTTAGTTATGAGTTTTATGTTACGGCATTGTACCATTAAACTCTTAACTACTGACTTTTAAATGCGTTAGGGATCTTGACAGGGTAGGGTGTACCGCTTACTTTTTGGCCTCCCAGGACAGACTCGTAATATCAGCGCTAAGGAAGTCCCATAGAAAAAAGACTTTACAAAGTTTACGTAAGTCGTTTTGCGGTAAGGCCAAAGAAGTGTGCGGTGCCCCTAAACCTGCAATACACGTAATAGCAGCGGGCGTAAAAAAAAGCAGCGTTAGGACCTCTTACGCACAACTCGTAATCTAGCCGAGTATTTGTTACTGCAACAGTCTTCCTTTTGGACACGAATAGGTGAGTGATATTCTCACAATCTCAAAACACTCATAGGCATTAGCCATTTTTTGGACGGTATCAAAGAATCTATAATTTGCATAAAGTGACGCTCCTTATTAAGTTTTAGCCTGTAAAGAAGACATAACAGGATTTTCACTACATCATAAAGAGACTGTCACGCTCCAACAGAGCCTACACCTCTAAGACGCTTAGCACAGCTAAGATTTTAATTGCCTTATTTGAGACCTTACCTCTGCAAGCACACAGCTCTCCTGCAATATTGCACCTTATCCTACACTCTCGAGTTAAGAATTCTCACTTTGTTATATTGTATGCAATAACCGGTTATTGATTTTAAGATGTTTTAATTCAAATGTACTTATTTGTTTATTATATAAGCATCAATTATGCTTCTGTATTCATTTTTTGCTTTTAGCGACACTTATTTGTTATATTATCCTTTTTCAGTAAAAAATATTTATTTTACTTATCATCTCAGTTATCATATATTATTCTACCTGTCCCAGTAGCTAAGATTCCTGCCAGGTATCTATCAAGCGCTCTCCTATACTGTTTAGTAATTTAGTTCATTTTTTATATAGACTTGAGGAGGTTATATATCTTTTAGGAGAAGCAATACTGAGACCCATTAGGATTGTTAGATCTCTTTTCTACATTTAACCAAACACAACATAATACATTAAAATAAAGTGTTACATTTGTTACATTTATATATACACTATCTAATAAAAAATACATATAAATATTAATAAAAATAATTATAAGGGTTAAAAGGCGTATGGTATATGACAAGGTATTTGAATAGACAGGACTATAATGGATCTTTATTTACATATACATATATAAACACATATGTACAGCTGTAATAAAAAGTATTTAACCCCAATTGCAAATCAGGTTTATTGTCAAAATTTACAGACTTTCAGCTGTTTGCAATGAACAAATCAAATAGCAATTGAAATATCTCAACACAACGAGTGCTTCAAGTGGTTTCCCCAAATTCCACAGAAAATGCAACTTATAATGAATTCTGCAGTATCAAAATTATTGAACCCCTGAATAGAATCCCTCACAACAGCAAAAATATGCAAAACAGGTGTTGTCTCAAGCAACTTGATGCAACTAATCAAGGGCTTCATCCGTTGCACCAGGTGTGCTTGAGCTAGAACACATGAAATACCTAAACTAGCTAGGGGTTTTTTGAGTGTCATGTTTGAAAATGTGTAAAAAAAAAGTGAAGAAAAAAATAGAGAATAAAAAAAAATAAAAAAAATTTAAAAATTAAAAATAAAAAATATTTAAAAAATGTATGTGTGAAACAAGTTATAATGAATATCAAAAATTGGAAAACATTAGAAAAAATGTATTAGAAAAAATTCACATTGAATATATATAGATATATATATATTGATAAAATATATAGTGTTTGTGAACTCCAAATGGTTATATCGTGCACTTGAAAAAAAGGGGTCCCTCCTATGTGGAAATCCTTCTAAGTAAGAACAAGATACTGAAGCAAACATTGGTGAAAATCCAGAGTTAGCCAAAAGCTTCCCTTAATCTGCTTAAACTCTATACCTGTAGATAAAGGAAATACAACATGGTACAGTATTGTTATAGACAAATAAAAATTATCAGAATGAAGCTTACCATAAATGTCAACGAGTTTCGGCCCTCTATTAGGCCTTTATCAAGACTATATGATAATATAATAATATGATAATATATGATAATATAATAATAATAATAATATAGTCTTGATAAACGCCTAATAGAAGGCTGAAACGCGTTGACATTTATGGTAAGCTTCATTCTGATCATTTTTATTTGTCTTTAACAATACTGTACCATGTTGTATTTTCTTTATCTACAGGTATAGAGTTTAAGCACATTAAGGGAAGCTTTTGGCTAACTCTGGATTTTCACCAATGTTTGCTTCAGTATCTTGTTCTCTCTTAGAAGGATTTACATATAGGAGGGACCCCTTTTTCAAGTGCACGATTTAACTATTTGGAGTTCACGAACACTATATATTTTTTCAATATATATATCTATATATATATATATATTCAATATGAATTTTTTTCTAATACATTTTTTCTAATGTTTTCCAATTTTTGATATTCATTATAACTTGTGTCACACATACATTTTTTAAATATTTTTTATTTTTCATTTTTTATTATTTTTTTAATTTATTTTTTTATTCATTTTTTCTTCATTTTTTTCTTCACTTTTTTACACATTTTTTAATCTTTTTTTTTCTTTTTTTTGGTGTGAGGTACCATTTTCCCTCAAGGATTTACACTATTCTTTGTATATATTTTTTTTCTATATCTGCTATTGAATCATACAGGAATTCCATTACAGACTAACTCATAAATGCATCCATAGCATATAATTATCATCTGGACTATACAATATTTGGACTTGTTATTTTAGATAGTTTTAAGGTATTATAATAATATTGCTATTTCCTGTGAAAGTCTTTTTTTTCTTATCAGGTCTAACCCACCACGATTTGTGAATTATTGCAATTACATCTATTTTATATTTTTTACATGGATCCATGTTATTACATTTTATGAATGTTATTTAATAAATGTACAGGTAGCCCTCAGTTTACGCCGGGGTTAGGTTCCAGAAGGAATGGTTGTAAATCGAAACCATTGTAAATTAAAACCCAGTTTATAATGTAAGTCAATGGGAAGTGAGGGAGATAGGTTCCAGGCCCCTCTCAAAATTGTCATAAGTAACACCTAATACATTATTTTTAAAGCTTTGAAATGAAGACTTTAAATGCTAAACAGCATTATAAACCTAATAAAATAATCACACAACACAAAATATATAATTGAACTAAGTTAAATTAACAAAACCATTTCCTAAACAGCATTATAAACCTAATAAAATAATCACACAACACAGACTTCACTTGCATTTTTCTGCAAACAGTTCTTTCTATGCATTCCAATCTGGACTGATTTATAGACAGGAAGATCTTGTTCCTTTGAAATCTGCTCGATAGCTCAGGTCTGGTTAAACTGATTAATTTCAGTGTGCCTGGCTTTGCTGCAACACAAGCGGACAGTTCCACATACTGGCTATTTTAATAAATGCACTGCTTCTCAATGCTTTTCAATAGCAGTCACATGACTAGAAAAAAAGGTTGTTATTCTGAAACGGTGTAAATTGAACCGTTGTAAAACGAGGGCCACCTGTACTTTGTTTTAATTTAAGCAATTTTCCTTTGCCTTGTATATAGGTGCTCTTTGTAACCCAGCTATTCCAATTTTATCTTTAGGGCCTGCTAGGGACTCTTATTTTCAAGGAGCCATAAGGAATATACATATGTTAAGTGCTGGCCCATAGACATCAATAGCTGTCACTAGTGACTGCATTCTGCTGAGAGCATGCTGCCCATATTCATTTCAGCACCTGTGTGAGCTGCAGTTGATGATGTCAGGCAGGGCAGTCACTAGGTTACAGTTCTTTGTATTTTCAATGTAACCAAGGCCTAAGTTGTTAAAGGGACAGTAAACGGCTTGTAATTACAAGAGATTTCTGTTGTGTTGCTATAGAGTAACTTATCATCTATGTCTTAACGTTTTTTTAAAAATATTAAGATTCTTGTTACATCAATTATTTTTCAATAGCCAAACCCCACTGTTTGCCTTATTTGGAGGAGCCAGTCTAGGCTTTAGTCTGCAGACAGCCTAGCTCACCACTGTCATAAAGTTAGTTTAAAGTATTCTATTTTGCAGTTGTTATTAGTTAAAGTCAATTAGTGAAAAATATGTAGTAGGGTTAGCCTTGAGAAGTCAGCATGGCACTTTTCATGCTCTAAGAAATAGAAATTTCTCAATCTTCAGAAGTAAATTACCTAAAAAGGGGGCAACTTCAATAATGAAACCATATTGCAAAGTTGTTTCATTATGCATAACTAAACATTTTATTTAAAAATCTCAAGGTGTTTACTGTCCCTATAAATGCCGCAATAAAAGTAATGTTTAAGATGTCCTTGGTTGTTTTTCATGCTCCGAATTGAAAAAAGAAAATAGTAGAAAAACTAACGTTTGACACAAAACATCAGGGGTTTTCAAATGCATTAAGCTGCGCAGAAAATGTCAGCTGGAACACTACTTATCTCAGTTTCTATAAGAAAACACCTTTTCCTACTAACAGCAAAAAAATAGGAACCAATTCTCTTTTTAGTTTAGTTTCTTATTTAAAATAACCATCCTGAAGCAACTAAAGGAGGGTTCTATATTCACTTAAAGTTACCTTTCTTTAAGGTGCAATTTCTGCAGTTGTTTTGTAATCTGAGGCCTTTTCTTACCTTACTTTCTTTTTATACCTGCTTTCTACACTTTATAAGAAGCAAATCATTGTTTAAAGGGACATAATACTCATATGCTAAATCACTTAAAACTGATACAGCATAACTGTAAAAAGCTGACAGGAAAATATCACCTGAGCATCTCTATCTAACAAAAGAAGATATTTTACTTCACAATTTCCTCAGCTCAGCAGAGTAAGTCCTGTGTAAAAGGTTATACTTCAGCTGCTGTCCAGCTGCAGATAAAAAAAAAAATTGAACTGCAGCCAATCAGCATCAACAGTGCTGAGGTCATGAACTCTTTTACTGTGATCTCGTGACATTTGACTTAACTCTCATGAGATTTCATAGTAAACTTCCTTAAACTGAATAGGGAAATAACACGAGTGTGCACATGGCTCACTCCCTTACATGTCCTGGGACAGACATACTGATTTGCTTATTTGGAGAAGCCAGTCTAGACATCTGCTAAGGAATGCTGAGTTAACCAACTCTCTTCTGCTTTCAGGTATGTGAATTGATCCCTGCATTCAAATACTGCCAAATCTCCCTGTTTTTTGTGTCATATGTACTACAAGTCTCTCTTTGGTATGTGAATTGATCCTGCATTCAAATCCTGCCAAATTTCACTGTTTTTGTGTCATATGTACTACAAGTCTCTCTTTGGTATGTGAATTGATCCCTGAATTCAGATCCTGCCAAATTTCCCTGTTTTTTGTGCCATATGTACTACAAGTCTCTCTTTGGTATGTGAATTGATCCCTGCATTCAAATCCTGCCAAATTTTCCTGTTTTTGTGTCATATGTACGACAAGTCTCTCTTTGGTATGTGAATTGATCCCTGCATTCAAATCCTGCCAAATTTCCCTGTTTTTTGTGTCATATGTACTGCAAGTCTCTCTTTGGTATGTGAATTGATCCCTGCATTCAAATCCTGCCATATTTTCCTGTTTTTGTGTCATATGTACTTCAAGTCTCTCTTTGGTATGTGAATTGATCCCTGAATTCAGATCCTGCCAAATTTCCCTGTTTTTTGTGCCATATGTACTACAAGTCTCTCTTTGGTATGTGAATTGATCCCTGCATTCAAATCCTGCCAAATTTTCCTGTTTTTTGTGTCATATGTACTACAAGTCTCTCTTTGGTATATGAATTGATCCCTGCATTCAAATCCTGCCAAATTTCCCTGTTTTTTGTGTCATATGTACTACAAGTCTCTCTTTGGTATGTGAATTGATCCCTGCATTCAAATCCTGCCAAATTTCCCTGTTTTTTGTGTCATATGTACTACAAGTCTCTCTTTGGTATATGAATTGATCCCTGCATTCAAATCCTGCCAAATTTCCCTGTTTTTTGTGTCATATGTACTACAAGTCTTTCTATGGTATGTGAATTGATCCCTGCATTCAAATCCTGCAAAATTTCCCTGTCTTTTTGCGTTTGTCTGTATAATTAATTATGTATTTACCCTGCTGATATCTTGCCTTTATCTATGTGATGTTCAAACCTTGCAAATACTTGTATTAATTCTTAAATGTATAATTTCACTAATGGTTTAACCACAGCCTCCCTCAAATTCTATTGTCTGTTATTTTTAACTTACCTCACCCTGAATCAAATTTTCCCAATTGGCCTTTGACTGTCTTTGATCAGGTCATTACCTAATTTATTGCATTCAGCTGAATGCTCTGGCCTATAAATTTAACACTGCTATGGGGAAAGCAATGCAGGGGTTTAGCAATGTAGGTTAGATAGCAATATTGTAAGATCATCTGTTCACATCTCTTAAGTGAACATTTATAAGTGAGGCACAAAGAAGTATTCAAGAATTGAACAAGGAGTAGACAAGGGATAAGGCAAGTGCTGTTTTTATACTAAGTTGTATACACTGACTATTTTGTAAAAATGCTAAATATCTTCATATCCCTTTTTTCCCACCTTTTGTCTGTTTAACAACCTACTTTATTTAATTACTCCTTACCCCTCACCACCAGCACTGCTCATTAGGCCATCTCTCTTAACCTCACCTTACTTTTGTACTCATGAACTTCACACATTCCTAAAGACTCTCTCTCCCCCTTGCAACTCATCACAAAAACAGTCTCACTTCTGCAAAACCGCATCTCATCTTATGCCACTCTCCCTCTTGCTCATACTAGCTGCTGGCAACATCTCCCCCAATCCTGGTCCCCCACAACTTCCTTGCCCTGCACACCCATGTGTGCCCTTCAATAGACTTCAAAAACAAAACTCTGGTAACCTTAATCTTATTCCTCTTGCATCAAGAGCCACCACCCCCTTCACTTGTGCACTATGGAACTCTCGCTCTGTTTGCAACAAACTCACTTCTATCCATGACCTCTTTATCTCCCACTCTCTCAATCTTCTGGCTCTCTCCTTCAGACACTGCTTGCTCTGCTGCACTTTCACATGGGGGTCTCAACTTCAGCCACACTACTAGGTCTGACAATAGACAAGGAGGTGGTGTTGGTATTTTACTTTCCTATAGTTGCACCTTTCAACAAATACAGCCCTTCTCTTCCCTCAAATTTTCTTTATTCGAAACACACATGATTCGCTATTTTCTCCCCTCTCTATACGCGATGCAGTCATATACCGCCCCTCTGGCTCCGCAACTCTTTTTCTAGATCACTTTGCCACCTGGCTACCTTACTTCCTTTCCTCGAATACCCCTGCCCTCATTCTCGGTGACTTCAACCTCCCTGTTGATAATCCCACTGCCTCCTCTGCAAAACAACTTCTGCAACTCACTTCCTCTTTTGGCCTGTCACAATGGACTGACTCTCCCACTCACAAAGATGGTCACTCCCTTGACCTGATTTTCAATTATCAATGCTATATCTCAAACTTCACAAACTCACCTTTTCCTCTTTCTGTCCACCACCTCCTCACTTGTACCATCACCTCCCTCCCTACAACTCTCCCTCCTTCTACCCCTCACACTAAACTTCACAGAAAAATCAAGTTATTACACCAGCAACATCTCTCTAGCTCTCTTGAACCTCTTCTGTCTTCCATCCCCTCCTTTTCCTGTCCTGATGAATCCATCTGCCACTATAACTCCACCCTTACATCGGTCCTTGATAACCTGGCCCCACCTACCATAACTCAGAAAACAAACACTCATCCTCAGCCCTGGCATACTCCTCTGACACGGTACCTATACAGATGTTCCCATACTGCTGAGTGACACTGGAGGAAATCTCAGAGTTCTGCTGACTTTCTTCACTATAAGTTCATCTTGAACTCTTACTATTCTGCCCTTAATCTATATAAACAATACTACTTCTCCACTCTTATCTCTACTCTTTCCTCAAACCCAAAGCGTCTGTTCTCCACATCCAATACTCTTCTCCTCCCACCCCCACCTCCCACCACAACTTTTCTCTCAGCCCATGATTTTGCCAGCTACTTCAACAACAAAATCAACTCCATCAGAAATTAAATCATCTCTCAACATACTATCGGTCTCCCCCCTCCCCCTTAAAAGCTCACAATCATCCAAAACCCACATAGCCATAAATGTAGCTCTTTTGCCACTGTGTAGGATGAAGTTTCTGCCCTTATACTATCCTCTCACCTCACTACCTGTCCCCTCGACCCCATCCCCTCGCAACTACTCCCCTCCCTCTCTTCTACCCTTACTCTACCCTATAATCACGCACATCTTCAACCTCTCCCTCAGCACTGGTATAGTTCCCACATCTCTTAAGCATGCATTAGTCACACCTATCCTTAAAAAACCTTCTCTCGATCCAACCTCCCCATCCAACTACCGCCCTATTTCCCTACTACCTCTTGCCTCAAAGCTTCTTGAAAAGCTAGTATATGCACGTCTATCCCATTTCCTTACACTAAACTCCCTCCTTGACCCACTGCAATCTGGATTTCGCCCCCTTCACTCAACAGAGACAGCAATTGTTAAGGTTACCAACGACCTAGTTACAGCAAAATCAAAAGGCCACTTCTCTCTACTTATCCTCCTTGATCGGTCTGCAGCCTTTGCTACTGTGGACCACCCTTTTTTGTTCCACACCCTCCAATCCTTCGGCATCTGTGACACATCTCCCTCTTGGTTCTATTCCTATCTGTCTAACCATACCTTTAGTGTAGACTTCTCTGGGGCATCTTCTGCCCCGTTACCTCTTTCTGTTGGGGTACCACAAGACTCTGTCCTCTGTCCCCTTCTCTTCTCAATCTACACGTCCTCACTAGGTTCCTTAATAAAGTCCCACGGGTTTCATTATCATTTGTATGCCGATGATACCCAAATCTACCTCTCTGCAGCAGAACTACCTCATCTTGGATGTCCTCTCACTACCTCAAGCTAAATCTCTCCAAACTGAGCTCCTTATTTTCCCCCTTCTTCCAAAATCTCCACCCCCCATGTCTCTATAACTGTTGATAACTCCATCATTACCCCAACCTCACATGCCCGATGTCTTGGGGTCACACTGGACTCAGATCTTTCTTTCACTCCTCACATTCAGTCCTTGGCTAAAGCCTGCCGCTTCCACCTTAACAACATCGTTAAAATTAGACATTTCCTTACACAAGACACAACAAAGATTTTAATCCACTGTCTCATCCTTTCCCGCCTCGACTACTGCAACTCTATCCTCTCTGGTCGCCCTAGCTGCCGCCTAGCTCATTTACAATCCATAATGAATGCCTCTGTCAGGCTCATCTTCCTTGCACGTCGCTCTTCATCTGCCGCACCTCTCTGTCAATGCCTTCACTGGCTTCCTCTTGCCTCACATTCCCGTCTTCAAGATTTCTCCAGATTGGCTCCCATCTTATGGAACTCTCTGCCTCGCTTCACAAGAATCTCCCCTAGTTTTAAAAGCTTCAAGTGCTCCCTGAAGACTCTACTATTCAGGGATGCTTACAACCTACACTAACCTTCCTATCTCCACTGCTATCCCCTAAAACCCCATAGCATGTAAGCCTATGAGCCCAGCTGTTTGTGGTTCATCTTCATAAGAGCCGACTACAACAGTGCAACTCTCCCCATTTGATACTTGTAATCGTTTTAATATACCACCTATGTTCATAGCGCTGCGGAACCTGTTGGCGCTCTACAAATACCTGATAAAAATAATAATAATAATTTGCTGCTTAAAGTCCTTTGCAATGGGGTTTGAATACTTAGGACATTTTGAGGTAAAATATCTTTCTTTTTTACACAGAGATGTTCAGGTGATATTTTCTAGTCTGCTTTTTACAGTTATGCTGCATCACTTTCAAGTGTTTCAACATTTGGGTATCATGGCCCTTTAATTTATCCCCTCTGCTTCTCTATTTATTATCAACTCACAAGAAATCCCATTAGCACCACAACCTAGATTCCAGTCCAGATGATTGACTTATAAGACCTTTTATTGTAGTCCCATAAGCATTTTTCATCTCTCTGAGACAGCTAAATACTTTTTTTGCAGAGCTTAAAGGGTCAGTATACACCAATTTTCATATAACTGCATGTAATAGACACTACTATAAAGAATATTATGCACAGATACTGATATAAAAAAATCCAGTATAAAACCGTTTAAAAACTTACTTAGAGATGGAGAGTTCCGTTGGGAGGAGCTAGTGCTACACGCTGCTAGCTAGTCGCTCATGTGGAGAGAGCACCCTGATCCAACTACCCGCACATGCAGCTATTCCTTAGCCGTCAAGAAGCAGACGTGCCTGGAAGCCCTCCTTCATAGTCCGGTGGTCGGTCTATAGCCAGGCGACCGGCGTGTGAGGAAGGTAGCCTGCATAGGAACTCTGAGTGCCTTCTAGGCTACATTGGACTTACTTGCCAGAGTCAGTCCAGAGAGAACTCTCCCATACCCCAGATGATATTATACCGGTATAGTACTGGTTGGCCTGTGGTATCGAGGTGCTTCCCCCTGTTCCGGTTCCGGTTCTCAGCGGAGGGCAAAAGTTGGACCTGTACTCCAGAAAGATGTAATACCGGAGTGAAAGGTAGCACTGGGGGAAAGCGGTATCTACAAACAGCAGACCCAAGCTGTGCACAGTGTTCTAACCCGTGAACACTCGTGGGGAGAACTAAGGAAGGAGAAGTTTCAAGTGGGGATCCCCCACGAAGGGTTTCAATCTTGCCTGATAAAATTGCAAGTACTATAAAATCCCCTGCTGGTGTTATATAGCTATATGCAATGGCTGACATTCTTTTGTAGTACTTATACGTATATGAGCTAAGTATAATATAACCCGCTCTTGAGAGTACTATACAGATAAAGCAGCATCTATAAATCAGAAAAGAAAAGTGGGAACTGAAAGGCTTGCAGAGCCTGTTATAAAGCCACAGTCTGTGTTGTGGTGTTGACTGTAGACAAAATCTTACCTAGTTATTTGAGGCCAATTGAATCCTGGAAAATTGTGTGTGAGGGGGACTTGCCGTGATTTCAACTTGACTCTCTACAGAGTTTGGGCCTGTTTGTCATCAAGAACAGTTGACTGTAATTGCGCAGTCTGAGCAGTAGCAGTGCTCTACCCTGTTCCTAAATAGTCTTATTATACAGCTGAATTAGCGTCTTGCTTCCCTCTACTGTTATGTACCTGTGTGCTATCATATGAGATTAATGATAAATATATTTTGTACTAGCATCTAAGTGTTTAATGAGAGTTCTGGGTACATGACTTTTGGGATATATATTAATTTTAGTGTGTTCTATTACATCAGGATGTAACCTAAAAAGGCTCATAGATATAAATTTACTTGAATAGTCTCGCTTGTAACAAGGTTAAAAAGGTATTTCTTCTATCTGTTACTGTATGGTATCTACATGGTATCCCAGGTTCCCGTGTGTGTACATTTTCCCTATGAAAGGAATCTTGGGATATTCTTCTGTGGGATATAAGATTATTTATTAAAGGGTCTGTTTTGTAATAACATTTCATAAATAATCACATTCCCTAAAGGTTCTGCTACCACACACCTTCTGTTTGTTTTTCTAAACAAACAGTTCTCTTAATACCCTTTTTTTTCAGGGGGGTCTCTCACTGTTGTTCTCACGCGTAAGCACATGCGAGTGTGTTTCTTTTTTTCCCAGTATATCACGAGTGATTTCTAAAATGTAGGAGAAAAAAAGAATATATATATATATATATATATATATATATATATATATATATACACACACTTTGCACTCCACTTTTTGTTGGTGAGTTTTTTTAATGGATACATTTCACAAAAGTCTCCTGCAATGCCTTCTAAACAAAAAGATAGAAGGAATGTATCTAAAACCACATATTCTAATGTGATCCTTACTGAAGATGCCCAGAATAGTATATATGGTCTTGTTACCCCACAATTTGAAGGGCTCAAAACTGAATTTAAAACTCAAACATCTGGGCTAGCGGCAGAAATAAGGCAATTTGCATGTAGAATAGACATGTGCACCGCTAAAAAATTCGGTTCGGATCGATTCGGACTTTTCGAATTTCGTTTCGGATCGAATCTGATTCGGCAAAATTTGAATAAATTCGTTTCGGATTTATTCGGATCCGAATAAATTCGTTTCGGATTTATTCGGATTCGGCTGAATTCGGTTCTATTCCGTTCCGAAATTCGGTATGTTTTTAGTACACTAACACCCATTTAGTACACTAAGTCACTAACACCCATAAACTACCTATGAACCACTAAACCGAGGCCCCCCCACATCGCAAACCCTATAATAACATTATTTAACCCCTAATCTGCCGATCGGATATCGCCGCCGCCTACATTATAGCTATTAACCCCTAATCTGCTGTCCCTAACACCGCCGACCCCTACATTATAGTTATTAACCCCTAATCTGCCTCCCCCAACGTCGCCGCAATCTAACTACAAGTATTAACCCCTAATCTGCCGACCCGATATCGCCGCCGCCTACATTATAGCTATTAACCCCTAATCTGCTGTCCCTAACACCGCCGACCCCTACATTATAGTTATTAACCCCTAATCTGCCTCCCCCAACGTCGCCGCAATCTAACTACAAGTATTAACCCCTAATCTGCCGACCCGATATTGCCGCCGCCTACATTATAACTATTAACCCCTAATCTGCTGTCCCTAACACCGCCGACCCCTACATTATAGTTATTAACCCCTAATCTACCCCCCCCAACGTCGCCGCAATCTAACTACAAGTATTAACCCCTAATCTGCCGACCCGATATCGCCGCTGCCTACATTATAGCTATTAACCCCTAATCTGCTGTCCCTAACACCGCCGACCCCTACATTATAGTTATTAACCCCTAATCTGCCTCCCCCCAACGTCGCCACAATCTAACTACAAGTATTAACCCCTAATCTGCCGACCGCAAATCGCCGCCACTATAATAAATGTATTAACCCCTAAACCGCCGCACTCCCGCCTCGCAAACACTATAATACATTTTATTAACCCCTAATCTGCCCTCCCTAACATCGCCGCCACCTACCTACAATTATTAACCCCTAATCTCCTGCCCCCATCGTCGCCGCTACTATAATAAGGTTATTAACCCCTAAACCTAAATCTAACCCTAACACTAACACCCCCTAACTTAAATATAATTTAAATAAAACGAAATAAGTTTACTATAGTTAAATAAATGAATCCTATTTAAAACTAAAGACTTACCTGTAAAATAAACCCTAAGATAGCTGCAATATAACTAATAGTTACATTGTAGCTATTTTAGGATTTATTTTTATTTTACAGGCAACTTTGTATTTATTTTAACTAGGTACAATAGTTATTAAATAGTTATTAACTATTTAATAACTACCTAGCTAAAATAAATACAAATTTACCTGTAAAATAAATCCTAACCTAAGTTACACTAACACCTAACACTACACTATCATTAAATTAACTAAATAAATGAATCCTATTTAAAACTAAATACTTACCTGTAAAATAAACCCTAATATAGCTGCAATATAACTAATAGTTACATTGTAGCTATTTTAGCATTTATATTTATTTTACAGGCAACTTTGTATTTATTTTAACTAGGTACAAAAGCTATTAAATAGTTATTGACTAATTAATAGCTACCTAGTTAAAATAATTACAAAATTACCTGTAAAATAAATCCTAACCTAAGTTACAATTAAACCTAACACTACACTGTCATTAAATAAATTAACTACAAGTACCTACAATTATCTACAATTAAATAAACTAAAGTACAAAACCCCCCCACTAAATTACAAAAAAAACCAAACACTAAATTACAAAAAATAAAAAAATATTACAAGAATTTTAAACTAATTACACCTAATCTAAGCCCCCTAATAAAATAACAAAGCCCCCCAAAATAAAAAAAATGCCCTACCCTATACTAAATTACAAAAGTTAACAGCTCTATTACCTTACCAGCCCTGAACAGGGCCCTTTGCGGGGCATGCCCCAAAGAAAACAGCTCTTTTGCCTGTAAAAAAAAAAACACAATCCCCCCCCCACATTACAACCCACCACCCACATACCCCTACTCTAACCCAAACCCCCTTAAATAAACCTAACACTACCCCCCTGAAGATCTCCCTACCTTGAGTCGTGTTCACCCAGCCGGGCCGAAGTCTTCATCCGATGGGGCAGAAGAGGACATCCAGACCGGCAGAAGTCTTCATCCAAGCTGGGCAAGAAGAGGTCTTCCATCCATCATACAAGTACCAAAATACAAACAAACACTAAATTACAAAAAATAATAAAATATTACAATAATTTTAAACTAATTACACCTAATCTAAGCCCCCTACTAGCTATTAATATAGCTTCAATATAACTAATAGTTACATTGTAGCTATTTTAGGATTTATATTTATTTTACAGGCAACTTTGTATTTATTTTAACTAGGTACAATAGCTATTAAATAGTTAATAACTATTTAATAACTACCTAGCTAAAATAAATACAAATTTACCTGTAAAATAAATCATAACCTAAGTTACAATTACACCTAACACTACACTATCATTAAATTAACTAAATAAATGAATCCTATATAAAACTAAAGACTTACCTGTAAAATAAACCCTAATATAGCTGCAATATAACTAATAGTTACATTGTAGCTATTTTAGCATTTATATTTATTGTACAGGCAACTTTGTATTTATTTTAACTAGGTACAATAGCTATTAAATAGATATTTACTGTTTAATAGCTACCTAGTTAAAATAATTACAAAATTACCTGTAAAATAAATCCTAACCTAAGTTACAATTAAACCTAACACTATCATTAAATAAATTAACTACAAGTACCTACAATTAAATACAATTAAAAAATTAAACTAAAGTACAAAACCCCCCCCCACTAAATTACAAAAAATAAAAAAATATTACAAGAATTTTAAACTAATTACACCTAATCTAAGCCCCCTAATAAAATAACAAAGCCCCCCAAAATAAAAAAAAATGCCCTACCCTATACTAAATTACAAAAGTTAACAGCTCTATTACCTTACCAGCCCTGAACAGGGCCTTTTGCGGGGCATGCCCCAAAGAAAACAGCTCTTTTGCCTGTAAAAAAAAACACAATCCCCCCCCCACATTACAACCCACCACCCACATACCCCTACTCTAACCCAAACCCCCCTTAAATAAACCTAACACTACCCCCCTGAAGATCTCCCTACCTTGAGTCGTGTTCACCCAGCCGGGCCGAAGTCTTCATCCGATGGGGCAGAAGAGGACATCCAGACCGGCAGAAGTCTTCATCCAAGCGGGGCAAGAAGAGGTCTTCCATCCATCAGAAAAGTACAAAAAAACAAACAAACACTAAATTAGCAAAAATAATAAAATATTACAATAATTTTAAACTAATTACACCTAATCTAAGCCCCCTACTAGCTATTAATATAGCTACAATATAACTAATAGTTACATTGTAGCTATTTTAGGATTTATATTTATTTTACAGGCAACTTTGTATTTATTTTAACTAGGTACAATAGCTATTAAATAGTTAATAACTACCTAGCTAAAATAAATACAAATTTACCTGTAAAATAAATCATAACCTAAGTTACAATTACACCTAACACTACACTGTCATTAAATTAACTAAATAAATTAATCCTATATAAAACTAAATACTTACCTGTAAAATAAACCCTAATATAGCTACAATATAACTAATAGTTACATTGTAGCTATTTTAGCATTTATATTTATTTTACAGGCAACTTTGTATTTATTTTAACTAGGTACAATAGCTATTAAATAGATATTTACTGTTTAATAGCTACCTAGTTAAAATAATTACAAAATTACCTGTAAAATAAATCCTAACCTAAGTTACTATTAAACCTAACACTACACTATCATTAAATAAATTAACTACAAGTACCTACAATTAAATACAATGAAATAAACTAAACTAAAGTACAAAAAAAACAAACACTAAATTACAAAAAATAAAAAAAATTACAAGAATTTTAAACTAATTACACCTAATCTAAGCCCCCTAATAAAATAACAAAGCCCCCCAAAATAAAAAAATGCCCTACCCTATACTAAATTACAAAAGTAATCAGCTCTATTACCTTACCAGCCCTTAAAAGGGCCTTTTGCGGGGGCATGCCCCAAAGAAAACAGCTCTTTTGCCTGTAAAAAAAAAACACAATACCCCCCCCCCACATTACAACCCACCACCCACATACCCCTACTCTAACCCAAACCCCCCTTAAATAAACCTAACACTACCCCCCTGAAGATCTCTCTACCGTATCTTCACCCAGCGGGCCGAAGTCTTCATCCGATCGGGCAGAAGAGGACATCCAGACCGGCAGAAGTCTTCATCCAAGCGGGGCAAGAAGAGGTCTTCCTTCCATCAGAAGTCTTGATCCAGGCGGCATCTTCTCTGTTCATCGATCCGGAGCGGAGCGGCAGCATCCTGAAGACATCCCACGCAGAGCATCCTCTTCTTTCTTGATCCGACGACTAGGTGACTGTACCTTTAAGTGACGTCATCCAAGATGGCGTCCCTTGAATTCCGATTGGCTGATAGGATTCTATCAGCCAATCGGAATTAAGGTAGGAAAAATCTGATTGGCTGATTCAATCAGCCAATCAGATTCAAGTTCAATCCGATTGGCTGATCCAATCAGCCAATCAGATTGAGCTCGCAATCTATTGGCTGATCGGAACAGCCAATAGAATGCGAGGTCAATCTGATTGGCTGATTCCATCAGCCAATCGGATTGAACTTGAATCTGATTGGCTGATTAAATCAGCCAATCAGATTTTTCCTACCTTAATTCCGATTGGCTGATAGAATCCTATCAGCCAATCGGAATTCAAGGGACGCCATCTTGGATGACGTCACTTAAAGGTACAGTCACCTAGTCGTCGGATCAAGAAAGAAGAGGATGCTCTGCGTGGGATGTCTTCAGGATGCTGCCGCTCCGCTCCGGATCGATGAACAGAGAAGATGCCGCCTGGATCAAGACTTCTGATGGATGGAAGACCTCTTCTTGCCCCGCTTGGATGAAGACTTCTGCCGGTCTGGATGTCCTCTTCTGCCCGATCGGATGAAGACTTTGGCCCGCTGGGTGAAGATACGGTAGAGAGATCTTCAGGGGGGTAGTGTTAGGTTTATTTAAGGGGGGTTTGGGTTAGAGTAGGGGTATATGGGTGGTGGGTTGTAATGTGGGGGGGGGGTATTGTGTTTTTTTTTTACAGGCAAAAGAGCTGATTTCTTTGGGGCATGCCCCCGCAAAAGGCCCTTTTAAGGGCTGGTAAGGTAATAGAGCTGATTACTTTTGTAATTTAGTATAGGGTAGGGCATTTTTTTATTTTGGGGGGCTTTGTTATTTTATTAGGGGGCTTAGATTAGGTGTAATTAGTTTAAAATTCTTGTAATTTTTTTTATTTTTTGTAATTTAGTGTTTGTTTTTTTTGTACTTTAGTTTAGTTTATTTCATTGTATTTAATTGTAGGTACTTGTAGTTAATTTATTTAATGATAGTGTAGTGTTAGGTTTAATAGTAACTTAGGTTAGGATTTATTTTACAGGTAATTTTGTAATTATTTTAACTAGGTAGCTATTAATTAGTCAATAACTATTTAATAGCTATTGTACCTAGTTAAAATAAATACAAAGTTACCTGTAAAATAAATATAAATGCTAAAATAGCTACAATGTAACTATTAGTTATATTGTAGCTATATTAGGGTTTATTTTACAGGTAAGTATTTAGTTTTATATAGGATTAATTTATTTAGTTAATTTAATGACAGTGTAGTGTTAGGTGTAATTGTAACTTAGGTTAGGGTTTATTTTACAGGTAAATTTGTATTTATTTTAGCTAGGTAGTTATTAACTATTTAATAGCTATTGTACCTAGTTAAAATAAATACAAAGTTGCCTGTAAAATAAATATAAATCCTAAAATAGCTACAATGTAACTATTAGTTATATTGTAGCTATATTAATAGCTAGTAGGGGGCTTAGATTAGGTGTAATTAGTTTAAAATTATTGTAATATTTTATTATTTTTGCTAATTTAGTGTTTGTTTGTTTTTTTGTACTTTTCTGATGGATGGAAGACCTCTTCTTGCCCCGCTTGGATGAAGACTTCTGCCGGTCTGGATGTCCTCTTCTGCCCCATCGGATGAAGACTTCGGCCCGGCTGGGTGAACACGACTCAAGGTAGGGAGATCTTCAGGGGGGTAGTGTTAGGTTTATTTAAGGGGGGTTTGGGTTAGAGTAGGGGTATGTGGGTGGTGGGTTGTAATGTGGGGGGAGGGATTGTGTTTTTTTTTTTACAGGCAAAAGAGCTGTTTTCTTTGGGGCATGCCCCGCAAAGGGCCCTGTTCAGGGCTGGTAAGGTAATAGAGCTGTTAACTTTTGTAATTTAGTATAGGTTAGGGCATTTTTTTTATTTTGGGGGGCTTTGTTATTTTATTAGGGGGCTTAGATTAGGTGTAATTAGTTTAAAATTCTTGTAATATTTTTTTATTTTTTGTAATTTAGTGGGGGGGGGGGTTTGTACTTTAGTTTAGTTTTTTTAATTGCATTTAATTGTAGGTACTTGTAGTTAATTTATTTAATGATAGTGTAGTGTTAGGTTTAATTGTAACTTAGGTTAGGATTTATTTTACAGGTAATTTTGTAATTATTTTAACTAGGTAGCTATTAAATAGTCAATATATATTTAATAGCTATTGAACCTAGTTAAAATGAATACAAAGTTGCCTGTACAATAAATATAAATGCTAAAATAGCTACAATGTAACTATTAGTTATATTGCAGCTATATTAGGGTTTATTTTACAGGTAAGTCTTTAGTTTTATATAGGATTCATTTATTTAGTTAATTTAATGATAGTGTAGTGTTAGGTGTAATTGTAACTTAGGTTATGATTTATTTTACAGGTAAATTTGTATTTATTTTAGCTAGGTAGTTATTAAATAGTTATTAACTATTTAATAACTATTGTACCTAGTTAAAATAAATACAAAGTTGCCTGTAAAATACATATAAATCCTAAAATAGCTACAATGTAACTATTAGTTATATTGAAGCTATATTAATAGCTAGTAGGGGCTTAGATTAGGTGTAATTAGTTTAAAATTATTGTAATATTTTATTATTTTTGGTAATTTAGTGTTTGTTTGTATTTTGGTACTTGTATGATGGATGGAAGACCTCTTCTTGCCCCGCTTGGATGAAGACTTCTGCCGGTCTGGATGTCCTCTTCTGCCCCATCGGATGAAGACTTCGGCCCGGCTGGGTGAACACGACTCAAGGTAGGGAGATCTTCAGGGGGGTAGTGTTAGGTTTATTTAAGGGGGGTTTGGGTTAGAGTAGGGGTATGTGGGTGGTGGGTTGTAATGTGGGGGGGGATTGTGTTTTTTTTTTACAGGCAAAAGAGCTGTTTTCTTTGGGGCATGCCCCGCAAAGGGCCCTGTTCAGGGCTGGTAAGGTAATAGAGCTGTTAACTTTTGTAATTTAGTATAGGGTAGGGCATTTTTTTTATTTTGGGGGGCTTTGTTATTTTATTAGGGGGCTTAGATTAGGTGTAATTAGTTTAAAATTCTTGTAATATTTTTTTATTTTTTGTAATTTAGTGTTTGTTTGTTTTTGTAATTTAGTGGGGGGGTTTTGTACTTTAGTTTATTTAATTGTAGATAATTGTAGGTACTTGTAGTTAATTTATTTAATGACAGTGTAGTGTTAGGTTTAATTGTAACTTAGGTTAGGATTTATTTTACAGGTAATTTTGTAATTATTTTAACTAGGTAGCTATTAATTAGTCAATAACTATTTAATAGCTTTTGTACCTAGTTAAAATAAATACAAAGTTGTCTGTAAAATAAATATAAATGCTAAAATAGCTACAATGTAACTATTAGTTATATTGCAGCTATATTAGGGTTTATTTTACAGGTAAGTATTTTGTTTTAAATATGATTCATTTATTTAGTTAATTTAATGATAGTGTAGTGTTAGGTGTTAGTGTAACTTAGGTTAGGATTTATTTTACAGGTAAATTTGTATTTATTTTAGCTAGGTAGTTATTAAATAGTTATTAACTATTTAATAACTATTGTACCTAGTTAAAATAAATACAAAGTTGCCTGTAAAATAAATATAAATGCTAAAATAGCTACAATGTAACTATTAGTTATATTGCAGCTATCTTAGGGTTTATTTTACAGGTAAGTCTTTAGTTTTAAATAGGATTCATTTATTTAACTATAGTAAACTTATTTCGTTTTATTTAAATTATATTTAAGTTAGGGGGTGTTAGTGTTAGGGTTAGACTTAGGTTTAGGGGTTAATAACCTTATTATAGTAGCGGCGACGATGGGGGCGGGAGATTAGGGGTTAATAATTGTAGGTAGGTGGCGGCGATGTTAGGGAGGGCAGATTAGGGGTTAATAAAATGTATTATAGTGTTTGCGAGGCGGGAGTGCGGCGGTTTAGGGGTTAATACATTTATTATAGTGGCGGCGATTTGCGGTCGGCAGATTAGGGGTTAATACTTGTAGTTAGATTGTGGCGACGTTGGGGGGAGGCAGATTAGGGGTTAATAACTATAATGTAGGGGTCGGCGGTGTTAGGGACAGCAGATTAGGGGTTAATAGTTATAATGTAGGCGGCGGCGATATTCGGGTCGGCAGATTAGGGGTTAATACTTGTAGTTAGATTGCGGCGACGTTGGGGGAGGCAGATTAGGGGTTAATAACTATAATGTAGGGGTCGGCGGTGTTAGGGACAGCAGATTAGGGGTTAATAGTTATAATGTAGGCGGCGGCGATATTCGGGTCGGCAGATTAGGGGTTAATACTTGTAGTTAGATTGCGGCGACGTTGGGGGGGGCAGATTAGGGGTTAATAACTATAATGTAGGGGTCGGCGGTGTTAGGGACAGCAGATTAGGGGTTAATAGTTATAATGTAGGCGGCGGCGATATCGGGTCGGCAGATTAGGGGTTAATACTTGTAGTTAGATTGCGGCGACGTTGGGGGGGGCAGATTAGGGGTTAATAACTATAATGTAGGGGTCGGCGGTGTTAGGGACAGCAGATTAGGGGTTAATAGTTATAATGTAGGCGGCGGCGATATCGGGTCGGCAGATTAGGGGTTAATACTTGTAGTTAGATTGCGGCGACGTTGGGGGAGGCAGATTAGGGGTTAATAACTATAATGTAGGGGTCGGCGGTGTTAGGGACAGCAGATTAGGGGTTAATAGCTATAATGTAGGCGGCGGCGATATCGGGTCGGCAGATTAGGGGTTAATACTTGTAGTTAGATTGCGGCGACGTTGGGGGGAGCAGATTAGGGGTTAATAACTATAATGTAGGGGTCGGCGGTGTTAGGGACAGCAGATTAGGGGTTAATAGTTATAATGTAGGTGGCGGCGATATTCGGTCGGCAGATTAGGGGTTAATAAAATAATGCAGGTGTCAGTGATAGCGGGGGCGGCAGATTAGGGGTTAATAACTATAATGTAGGGGTCGGCGGTGTTAGGGACAGCAGATTAGGGGTTAATAGTTATAATGTAGGTGGCGGCGATATTCGGTCGGCAGATTAGGGGTTAATAAAATAATGCAGGTGTCAGTGATAGCGGGGGCGGCAGATTAGGGGTTAATAAGTGTTAGATTAGGGGTGTTTAGAGACTCGGGGTACATGTTAGGGTGTTAGGTGCAGACTTAGCGTTTCCCCATAGGAAACAATGGGGCTGCGGTGTTAGTTTTTTTTCAGCCGAAACTCCCATTGTTTCCTATGGGGAAATGCCGAATCTTAACGAGCTAATTCGGATTTATTCGGAGATACGGCAGCTATTTCGGATTCATTCGGTAGATTCGGAAGTATTTTAATTCGGAAATCCGAATCGATCCGAATCTCCGAATTTACCGAATTTACAGAATTTCCGAATTAATCCGAAACGAACCGCACATGTCTAATTGTAGAATAGCAGAAGCAGAGACAAGGATATCCAATATTGAAGACCAGATGAGCACTATGGATTGTACTACTTCCCTTCAGGGAAACCAGGTAGTGGCTTTACAGGAAATAATAGAAAATCTCGAAGATAGGTCATGACGAAAAAATGTCAAAGTGGTTGGTTTGCCAGAGTCAACAGAATTCAGAGATCTTCTATTCTTTGCCTCAATTCAGTTCCCCAAGATTCTAGGGCTCTCTGCTAATCCACCTCTAGCAGTAGAAAGAGCCCAGAGAATAAGCCCTGTAAGAAAGAATGTGCACCCTAGGAATAAGGGAAAAGCAATAATGATTAGATTTTTAAATTTTCAAGACAAGGTGAACATTTTATCTCATTATCACAAGCTCAAAGAATGTATAATTGATCAAAATCCTTTTATTTTAAGACTTTTCTGCGGAGACGGCAGCAAACAGAAGGGAAATGGCACCTTTTTGTACCAAATTAATTAATGCAACATATACTGCTAGATTGGTATATCCTGCCAAAATTTTGATTGAAATAAATGGTCAGATGCAAGTTTTAAAGAATCCTAAAGAAGCCTTAGCGCTTTGTGCAGAGCTTGGGGTAGGACAATAATCGTGAGATCAGTAGTTTAAAGCACAATGTTTTATTTTATTATGTAGTATGATGAGATTTCTCCCCTTTTTGTGTGTTCTTTTTCTGTTTTTTTTTTGTTTTTTTTCTTCCCTGTTCCTTGCCCTCTCTCTCTTCTGCTCTCTCCCTCCCCATACCCAGTTACCAACGGTTTTAAATGGGTTTTTGTTTTATTTGGCTTTTTTCTTTGGATAACTAATGAGCAGTGAAAAAGTCAATTTTTTTATCTTGGAAAGTAGGAGGCATAACATCTCCTATTAAAAGGAAAATGATTTTAAAACATTAGAACTCTTTCCACCCGCATATAGTATTTTTCCAAGAGTCACATCTAAACCCAACAGAAACAGCTAAATTAAAATCTAAATAGGTTGGTGGTGTTCTCTCTACTCCCTATTGCGGGCGAAGAGGGGAGGGGCAATCCTTTTCCACAATAATATTTCCTATGAGGTCATATCTCAAGAGGCAGATCCTTTGGGTAGATTTTTAATTGTAGTAGTTAAAATTCAAGAGGTAGAATTTTTACTATGTAATATAAATGGTCCTAATAAGGTTGATAAAGTTTTTTGGCAAAAGTTGAAAGTTAAACTAATGAATTGCACTGGTAGGAAGCTTGTAATTACAGGCGACTTTAACATGACAGCAGAATCACGATTAGATAGGTTTTCTAATATGCAAGGAAAGACAGATAGTAGACCCACACAGATTCTTAAAAAGTTCATGTCGGATCTAAGTCTACACGACATTTGGTAATTACAGAACCCTGACCAGAGGGCCTTCCCTGCGAGTCCAAAACTTATGGCTCCTTTTTGCGGATTGATCTCTTCCTTGTCTCAAATGTTCTCTTTAAGCAGAATATTACAGCAGGGATTAAAGATATTGTAATTTCCGATCATGCGGTCATTTCCTTACAAGAGTGGTGTACAGGTTCCAGATTTTCAAGTTATTTTTCCCTAAATACTTGGCAAATAGTTTGCATTTTTCCAATTGGCTAATTGATAAATGGCTACAATACTCAGCCAATAACTCTGAATATAAAACAAAATCTGAGATTTTTTTAGAAGTATTTAAAGCTATCATAAGAGGTGAAATTTTAGCCTATCTATCTAAGTGGAAAGATAAATCTAAAGCTAGGGACTATCAATATTTGTATTCTAGCAGGACGTAACATGATCCTATCTAACTGGAAGGCTAAGAGGCTTTTGTAGCATTTAAGAAAGTAATCTCAAATTGAATTATTCTAGAACAATTGTAGACACCTAATTTTTCTGATAAAAAGCTGAAAGACTATCTGTATAAGTTTAAAAGCATTATCATAACCTATACACTGGAAGTTCAATTACAATTGATTGTGGGCTTAAGGAGGAAATCAAATCTATTCACCCTTTGGATTACAGAGGGGGAGAATTACCGTTGGAATGTGCAGTGGGATAGGCCCACGGTGAGGGATGAGAGTGGTATAGAGTAAGACTTATTCTACCCCCCCCCCTTTATTTTTTTCTCGTTTTGGTAGTTTCAATGTTTAGGAGTGGGGTATACATGAATACTGTATAATGTGGCTCCTTCAGTAAGTTGACTACTTTGTCAGTCTAATCTTTTTATGACTGTAAGACCTACCTTATTTACTTATGTAACAATATTCTTTTTTTTCCTTTCTTCCTTTTTGATTTTCTTTTCTGGTTCTCAAAATATATAAAATCAATAAACATACTGGAATGCATA
Organism: Bombina bombina; assembly: GCF_027579735.1. Lineage (NCBI taxonomy): Eukaryota > Metazoa > Chordata > Amphibia > Anura > Bombinatoridae > Bombina > Bombina bombina. Next base: position 724,823,620 of record NC_069503.1, on the reverse strand, counting down.
TAACATTTGGTGCATTGTACTGTATTTATGTTAAGAAGCTATAAGTTGTTCAGGCTAGCTTCTGTTAATATGCAGACACAAATGATGTAATTTGTATAAGAAACAACAAATGTTGTTGTCTTTTTCTGTAAGTCTGATTTAATAATTTACACCTGTGCTGTTATATGACTAATATAGGCTTGCTATGGGGTTTTTTTTTGTATTGAATGTTAAACAAACTAAATAAATATATAAAAAAAAAACTTACTTAGAAGCTCCCAGTTTACCTCTGTTTAAAAGGTTACTGGAACACCCTCTGCAAGTGGGAAATAAGAGACACTCCCCCCCCCCCCCTTCCTTTGCATATGAAAAGGCTGCTGGAGTAGGTATACGTTGATATTCTCCTAACACTTTGGGGCTTGGTTAGGAGTCTGAAAATCAGAGCAATGTTATTTAAAAATAAGCAAAACTATCCATTTAAAAAAAAAACAAAAAAAAAAACTGTATGGTCTATATAAATGTATCATCTACAAAACATTTATGCAAAGAAAAGTCTGGGCCCTTTCAGTCTCATAGACGAATGTTGTCAAAAATTTTTCAAGGTATCTTAAAGGGACATTAAACCAACATTTTCTTTTATGATTTAGATAGAGTGTGCAATTTTAAACACTATTCCTATTTACTTCTATTATCCAATTTGCTTTATTCTCATTATCCTTTGTTGAAAAGCAAAGCTTGGTAAGCTCAGGAGCAGTGATTGACTACTGATTGGTGGCTGCACATACATGCCTCTTGTCACTGGCTCAGCCAATGTGCTCAGCTAACTCCCAGTAAAGCATGCTACTTTTTCAACAAAATATAAGAAAATTAAGCAAATTATACTGGCCAAAAAAAACATTTTGTCTTTAATGTATAATTTACCCCAATCCTTAATATGTTAAACAAACAAATTAACCTTCTTGTTCTTTTTCAACAATAATGATAATTAAAGGGAGAGCAATTTTAAAAAATCTTTATAATTGACTTCTAATAACAAAATGTGCACAGATTTTTATATTTACACTTTTTGAGTCACTAGTTCTTATTGAGCATGTGCAAGAATTCACAGAATATCCATATATGCATTTGTGATTGGCTGTCGCTGATGGCTGTCACATTATACAGGAGGAGTCCATAGCGTAAGACAACATTTCAAGCTTGAAGGGCTTAAAGGGTTTGGAAAGAGCTTGAAAATTGTCTTATGCCACTAACCCTTCATTGTAAATTAGTAAAGGTCATTTTAAATTTTATATGAGGGGCCAGAATTAGTTTTACTTGAGATAGTTCTATGTGGATTTGGATGATTTATTGTTTTGTGCCCCTTTTGAGTGATGCTTCCCAAGTTTTTGCATTTACGTTACCACTAGGGTGTCAGAATTAGGATTGCTGGAAACTGATGACAGATAGGCAGGATCAAACAAATTTACACCTAGATTACGAGTTTTGCGTTACGGCTTTTAACGCTGAAAAAATGTCAATTAAAGCGTAAAAGCAGTAATGCAGAACTCAACGTCCATTCCGCACTAAAAAAAATGACATTTCTGCATGGGATTTTCATAGCGCCGGTATTACAGGTTGTGCAGTGAGGCTAAAAAGCTTGCGTTACAGCCTATACCGACACGATCCATACCGCGATCTGAGACCAGTAGTTATGAGTTTTGCGCAACAAAAATGTTTCACAAAACTCATAGCTAAAGTTTTATGAAGTACACTAACACGCATAAACTACCTATTAACCTCTAAACCGCCACCTTCCCGCATCGCAAATACTATATTAAACCTATTAACCCCTAATCTGCTGCCCACCCACATTGCGACTATTAAATAAATGTATTAACCCCTAATCTGCCATTCTTGACATCGCCAACACTAATAAAAATTATTAACCCCTATTCCGCTGCTCCCCAACATCACCGTCACTATAATAAAGTTATTAACCCCTATTCCGCCGCTCCCCGACATCGCCAACACTATAATAAAGCTATTAACCCCTATTCCGCCGCTCCCCGACATTGCCAACACTATAATTAAGCTATTAACCCCTATTCCACCCCTCCCCAAAATCGCTGACACTATAATAAAGTTATTAACCCCTAAACCTCTGGCCTCCCACATCTCTGCAACTAAATAAACCTATTAACCCCTAAACCACCGGCCCCTCACATCGCAAAACACTAGATTAAAATATTAACCCCTAAACCTGACACCCCTCTAACTTTAAATTACAATTACATTATAACTATATTAAAATAAATAAAAACTTAACTGTGAAATAAAAATAAACCTAACATTAAACTATAAATTAACCTAATCTTACTATTCTAATAAAATAAAAAATACTACCAATTAAAAAATCTAAATTACAAATTTAAAAATACCTAACACTACAAGAAAAATTAAAAAATATATAATTAGAAAAAATAAAAAACACTAAATTACAAAAAATAAAAAACACTAAGCTTACAAAAATAGTAAATGAAATTATCAAAATTAAAAACAATTACACCTAATCTAATAGCCTATAAAAATTAAAAAGCGCCCCCAAAATAAAAACCCTAGCCTACAATAAACTACCAATAGCCCTTAAATGGGCCTTTTGTAGGGCATTGCCCTAAGTTAAACAGCTCTTTTACCTGTAAAAAAAAACAAAGTCCCCCCAACAGTAAAAAGATAACTATAAAAAAAAACCTAGGCTACCCTTTGCCCCTAAAGGGGCATTTGTATGGGCATTGCCCTAAAAAGGGTATTCAGCTCTTTTTCAATGCCCTTAAAAGGGCATTTAGCTCTTTTTCAAAAGCCCAAACCCTAATCTGAAAAAACACCCCAAAAAATAAAAAAAATACCTAACACTAACCCCAGAATATCTACTCATGATTGCTGAAGTCCAGACATCCAGGCGGCGACAAGTCTTCATCCAGACAGCGGCATCTTCATCCATCGTGTTGGGTGTATTTTTTAATAGGTAAAAGAGCTATTTAATTTAGGGCAATGCCCTCAAAAGGCCCTTTTAATGGCTATTGGTAGTTTATTGTAGGCTATGGGGAGCTTTTTTTATTTTTATAGGGATATTGGATTAGGTGTAAATGTTTTTATTTTTGATAATTTCATTTATTATTTTTGTAAGCTTAGTGTTTTTTATTTTTAGTAATTTAGTGTTTATTATTTTTTGTAATTTTAGATTTTTTAATTTTTCCTTGTAGTGTTAGGTTTTTTACATTTGTAATTTAGATTTTTTTAATTGGTAGTATTTTTTATTGTATTAGAATAGTTGCGGAGATGTGGGAGGCCGGTGGTTTAGGGGTTAATAACTTTATTATAGTGTTGGCGATGTCAGGGAGCTACAGAATAGGGGTTAATAACTTTATTATAGTGGCGGTGATGTCGGAGAGTGGCAGAATAGGAGTTAATAACTTTATTATAGTGTCGGGGAGCAGCAGAATAGGGGTTAATAACTTTATTATAGTGATGGTGATGTCGGGGAGTGGCGGAATAGGGGTTAATAACTTTATTATAGTGGTGGTGATGTCGGGGAGCAGCGGAATAGGAGTTAATAACTTTATTATAGTGTCGGGGAGCGGCAGAATAGGGGTTAATAACTTTATTATAGTGGTGGTGATGTCGGGGAGTGGCGGAATAGGGGTTAATAACTTTATTATAGTGGTGGTGATGTCGGAGAGTGGCAGAATATGAGTTAATAACTTTATTATAGTGGTGGTGATGTCGGGGAGCGGCGGAATAGGAGTTAATAACTTTATTATAGTGTCGGGGAGCGGCAGAATAGGGGTTAATAACTTTATTATAGTGGTGGTGATGTCGGGGAGTGGCAGAATAGGGGTTAATAACTTTATTATAGTGGCGGTGATGTCGGAGAGTGGCAGAATAGGAGTTAATAACTTTATTTTAGTGTCGGGGAGCAGCAGAATAGGGGTTAATAACTTTATTAGAGTGGTGGTGATGTTGGGGAGTGGCGGAATAGGGGTTAATAACTTTATTATAGTGGTGGTGATGTCGAGGAGCGGCGGAATAGGGGTTAATAACTTTTATTAGTGTTGGCGATGTTGGGAGCGGCAGATTAGGGGTTAATAACTTTATTTAGGTGGCGGCGATGTCGGGGACAGCGGATTAGGGGTGTTTAGACTTGGGGTTTATTTTAGGGTGTTAGGTTTAAACTTAACTTTTATTCCTCATAGACATCAATGGGGTTGCGTTACGGCGATGTTTTATTCCGCGATCGCAGGTGTTTTTTTCTAACACTCTCTCCCCATTCATGTCTATGGGGGAAAGCGTGCACGAGCACGTCAAAGCAGTCCTTGGCTTTTGTGCAGTATGGAGTTTAACGCCACCATATCGCACGCACAAGGAGGCTTTCAGTAACTCCTAATGGCAGCGCTATGGAGGGTGAAATAACGAAAAAAAATTGGAGTTAGTTTCGCACCCTGTTTAGAACAAAACTCGTAATCTAGGTAATAGTGTTTTAGTTTTATGTTTTGTTTTCTTAACAAAAATACATATCCTGTTTTTTACCATGTAACTCATTATGTCTAAAATGAGGTGTGTCTTAAAGATCACATTTATATTTTGATGGGTGCAGCTGTCATTGCTCCATTTGATTCAAACGCTGAATTATAGTGCTACCGCACTCATGGCTCCTGATTGGTGGGATTGTAGTGTAAGCTTGATTTTATTAGTATATTGTGTGCTGAATAAATTTAAATATCTCTGTCTACTTTGATGTCTCGGGATTTGTTAAAGGTCTATTTCACACACTTGATTGTATCTTGAATAAGCTCCTTAACATTTAAAGGGACACATGTGCTGACATTATTGAACCTTTTGAGTATTTCCCTGGCCCCTCTGGAAGGAGGTTTGGTCAAGAAATCTGATATCAGAGAAAAAAGTATATAACTTTGATTTTAACAATATAATGTTGTCATTCTACATGGGAGCCAAACAGCATGGTAGTTTTAATACTGTGTTTTTTAGATTAATTGTTGCTAAATTGTATTTTAGGATTTTACTTTGTTAGTTTCAGTTTTCCTTAAGATTTCCCATATTATAAATTGTAAGTGATGGCAGCTTTGAGATAGTTTAGTGTGGGTAGCATTAAAGGGCACTTTTGGACATTTTTCTAAGTGTAGAACAGATTAGAGACTGTTGTTAACCCTTGCACCAATTGAACTAAGTCACAGTCAAGTGGCTAGACTGTGACAAATTGGTAAAGGCGGAAAGGGTCCCCTTTCTGTGCCAAACAAGTGACTGGTGCAGGGTTGGTTAACCCTGATCATCACAAATAACTATATATATATATATATATATATATATATATACATACAAACACAGTATATATCTAAGCTTTTCTAAATGATCTCCCATAAACTTGGGGGGAATGTAAGTAATGAATGCAATTGTTTTTCTGTCTTGGTATGATGCCCACCCTGCTAGCTATCCTATGGATTTACATGATTATTTAAAGTAATATGATTCAGGGTATTTAAATGAATTACACAGATGAACTTGTTGAATTGGACTTGTCTGTATCAATACTATTTTTATTGTCTGCATTTTGCTGTGAGGAATGGCAGAAAGATTAAAGGATTTTTTTCCTCTCCGCTTTGTAGCTGTCTGATAAAAGGCATCAGATCTGAAAATTACTCACCAGCTAACAACCATGTTTAAATTGATGTTCTTGTACAGTATGTTATCATCTATTCCCTTTCATCTTCTCTTTCTGCTGGGAGTGTTAATCTTTATTTTACAAGAATCTAAAATTTAGTTATGTGTAACTGTGCATGTCTTTAGGGAATACACTGACAAATCTATGCAATGTTTAACTTCAGATCATTTCAAGTATAATCTTGTGCATTTTACTGAGTGAAACTACTGATAATTATCATATGGAATGATATTACTATTAGAGCTATTATATTTTTAGGTTAATAAAAATAACTATATACAGTTGGTACTGCAAATGTGAAACTATTAGTAAGTAAGGTTTGCAAATCCCCTGCTGCAGTTTATAATTTACACATATACTGCATATAAGTTCATAACATAAATATCATCATTGTGACTAGGTGGTCATATATTCATATAGTGAGCACTATTCTAATAACCAGCACTACAAGGCACCAGGAAGCTTTAATATAGGTAGAGTAGGATTTGTTTTCTTCAGAACCCCTATATTCCTCTAAGAACCATACAAAGAGCCATGACACACTGTTTTGGAAAGAGGGGAGTATTATTTTGAATGACTGGCTTTCATTAGTAGGGATTTAATATGAGGCCCTTTTAATTATGGGTCTCGTGCACCATTTGGTAACATGTGATTACTATTAAATTTAATATTAACTATTACACTTCATATTAGATGACTTTTTTCACTGATGCTCCCAAACACAATTATAATATATTTCTTTATATTAAGAATTTGGTGGAAAAATCTGCACTGTCCTTTTTAAAATTTAATCTCGAAGAGCTTGCGTCCACAAAGACAACAAATTTGTGCATTCTCTCAGTGTGGGAACAGTGGCGGAGTATTCCTACATGAAGCGGCCCTGTCAGTGGAAAGAAGCATACATATTCTACGGACTTACTCCTACCTGATCTTAGAGTTGATATACTAATCAAAGTGCTCTCCTTTGAACTATAGGCGAGTATATAGAGTCTAATACTTAAAGGAGCACAAACTGCCACTTTATGGTGTCAGCTCAATGGACTCTAGAAAATTTGCTATGCCATGTGCTGTTTTCATGTTCAGGGCTGCTGAACCCCCCTTTTTCTCCCCTCCTCCTATTCTCCTAACAACTGGGACTGAGTGCTATACATAGAAAGCCTAAACTGGGGTGTCTTATTATATGCTCTAAAAACAGATTTAATGCTATCTAACTCAGCTATGCAGTACCATGGAGTTTCTAGATAGATGGGAAAGTGCAGCCCTACAACACATAAAGAATCACTTTGAAGACATCAAACAAAGCCTACATAGTATACTGGTACATGTCCAGCAATTGTCACAAATTATACCGCATCCATGCAAACATGGCGATCTTCAGGACCAATCTATCCCCGCAAGTATATATGATGGAAAAACAGATGATCCCACCTACCATGATCCGACAGCTACAGTAGCCGATCCGCCTTACACCCCGTGTTGGAGCCCTCGCTTTGAGACCAACTCTCTTAACCCACACTGAGCACTGCCTAATGGGAACATGCTACTTCATAATCTAAATGTCCTTGTGAGCGACCCTACAACTTTTCCTTCAGCGGGTAGGGGCAGAAAGATGGAGAAATCTTCTACATGGCCCTTTACACCCGCTAAAGATGAATTGACCCTAGACAGTCCCTCCATCGGAGCCATAGTAAATTCCCTACTGTTCTCACTTTATGGGACACGGAAGAGCATAGGCCATGGGAACACCATCTCAATACTTAGTCAACACCTACAGAGGACTGGGGTGGGATAGAAAATGGTGGTTTTGTTAGTAGTGTACAGACCAGAGCTATGCTGTTTACTACGGTTGATACTAGCTCCCTTGAAAATCTCACACCCTTTTATTCTTTAGTAGATCATAATGTTGAAATAATAAGTCGTGATAGCAGTTGAGTCCTTGTTTAGCTCATTTTTGTTCTCTCTATGTTTCTAATGTATTATATGTGTTTAAAAAATCACAAGCTCTAAATGCATCACGTTTATATCAGAATCTCATATGCAGCTAGGGGACCTTAGCTCTCTTTTAGACGAAGACTTAGAATTGAGGCTTATTTACACTTATCTTCACATGTACCTTCACACAAAGCGCATTCAGATATATGAGCGGCATAACCCACTTGAGTATATTTCCCTTATACCTCTACTAACTACTTCGGTTTGGATGTCGCCGGCAGCCGAGGCGACATACTATACAATATAGAAGGAGTTAGGTACATCAGTGTTTCTGCAGGACGCAAATTAAGGTGTAGCTCTCCCATCTAGCACAACTTCTTCCTCTAACAATTTCTGTTTGTTCATCCTGAGCTCTATGTAAATAAGTGATGCCGCTTGTTTTATCATATATTTTTGTAGTTTGGAACACTATATAAGCTAACATGTAAATATAAAGGCGAATAAAACTAAGTAATTTGCCCTTAACAGGATCTAGCACACTCTAAGGACCATGTTACTAACTACCAGCAGGGCCGGCTCAACCATGGAACCAAGTGGGTCCAATGGACCCAGGCAGCACCTGACAAGCGGCAGCATTTCAGTGACTGAGTCAGTCACTTTCAGACCAAAACCACTTCTGTTTCTTTGTGGGGGAAGTCGCAGGCACCCAACAGCATAACCTCCTCATGCACAAAGACACAGAACCAAGGTGTGACAAGTGCATCTCTTCCCTTGCTTCCATCCTAATTATTATGCAAATGTGTATAAGCATTAGCTACATGCAGGAAGGCTTTATTAGGTCAGTGGTTAGGTTAGTAGGTTGATATGCTAGTCAGTAAAGTTAATACTTCGGGGCGTCATTTTATTCTTGGACCCAGGCGGCACAATATCTTGAGCCGGCCCTGACTACCAGCGTTAGTTATATCTATTTGATTAGTTGAAGGGGATTGGAATACCCTAATGTCATATGTTACAGTGTCCCTAATTCTTTAATAATTCTCCATCTTTTTTATTGAAGCCATACTTGCACCAAGTTAACAGGACTGCTTGCATACCTTGTCCTATGCTACTGGCATAAAACTATTACAAAGCTAGATGAAAATGAATTTCTGGTATAAGCACTTATCGACAAATATGATCTTGTTTAATGCTTTTTTGTTGGAGTGCGGGAGTGCTGGGGTGACATCAACTATTTTGTATTATCTGTTATTATAACCACATCAGATGCAAAAAAAAATATTTTTACTTTTTTTAATTTTATTTCATATTACCCCAGGTAAGTTTGTATTTATTTTAACTAGGTAGACTAGTTAGTAAATAGTTATTAACTATTTACTAACTACCTAGCTAAAAGAAATACAAACTTAACTGTGAAATAAAACCTAAGCTGCCTTACACTAAAACCTAACATTACAAAAAATAAAAAAAACTACCATTACAAAAAATAAAAAACCTATCATTACAAAAAAAACAAAAACGAAATTATCCAAAAAAATAACCCTGTTCTAGAATAAACTACCAAGGGCCCTTAAAAGGCCCTTTTGGGGGGCCCTTAAAGGGGCCTTTTGTAGGGTATTGCCCTGAGATAAACAACTCTTTTACTAAAAATAAAACACCCCCTAAAAATATACATTACACAAAATAACAAACAAATTATAAAAAATAAAAAAATGATTCCTATTCTAATACCCATTAAAAAAACCTAATCTAGAATAAAATACCAATGGCCATTAAAAGGGCCTTTTGTAGGAATTGCCCTAAAGATAGCTCTTTTATTATAAAAAAATTTACAAAGACCCACTAACATTACAAACCCCCACCCCCAAAACCCACAAAATAAAAAATTTGAATTAGCCAATAGAATGAGAGCTGCTTAAATCCTATTGGCTGATTTGAACAGCCAATAGGATTTTAGCAGCCCTAATTCCTATTGGCTGATTCAAAATTTTCAGCCAATAGGAATGCAAGGGACTCCATCTTGAATTGCGTCCCTTGCGTTGAAGATTCAGTGTACGGCAGCAACCGTATAAAGAGGATGCTCTTCAGGATGGACCCACTCCGCGCTGGCTGGATGAAGAACGAAGAGGCCGCCTGGATGAAGACTTCTTGCCGCATGGATGAGGACTTCTCCGGCTGGATGAAGATAGAAGAGGTCGCCTGGATGAAGACTTCTTGCCTCATGGATGATGACTTTGCCAGCTGGATGGATCCTTCAAGCGGGACTTCAACAACTGTAAGTGGATCGTCGGGGGTTAGTGTTAGGTTTTTTGGGTTTATTGTGTGGGTTTTATTTTTTAGCTTAAGGTCTAGGCAGTAAAAGAGCTAAATGCCCTTTTAAGGACAATGCCCATACAAATGCCCTTTACAGGGCAATGGGTAGTTTAGGTTATTTTAGATAGTTTTTATTTGGGGGGGTTGGTTGGGTGGTAGGTTTTACTGTTGGGGGGGTGTTTGTATTTTTTTTTACAGGTAAAAGAGCTGATATCTTTGGGGCAATGCCCCACAAAAGGCCTTTTTAAGGGCCATTGGTAGTTTATTGTAGACTAGGGTTTTTTATTTTTATTTTGGGTGGGCTTCTTTATTTTGATAGGGCTATTAGATTAGGTGTAATTCTTTTTTATTTTTGATAATTTGTTTGTTATGTTTCGTAATTTAGTGTTTGTTTTTGTAATTTAGTTAGTTTTTATTTTTTGTAATTAGATACTTTTTGAAATTTTTAGAGTAGTGTTAGGATTTTTTTTATTGGTAGTTTAGTTTTATTTAATTGGTAGTTAGTTTTATTTTAGTTTAATAATTATAATAGCTTAATTGTTAGTTTAATTTTTTTTATTTTTTTTTTGACAAGTAAGTTTTAATTTAATTTAAGCTAGGAAAATTTTAATATAAAGTTAGGGGGTCGTTAGGTTTAGGGGTTACTAGTTTAAATTAATTTATTTTGTTGTGGGGGGCTTTTGGTTTAGGGGTTAATAGTTTATTTTAGTATATTTCGTTGTGGGGGGCTTGCGGTTTAGGGGTTAATAGGTTTATTATAGTGGCGGTGTGGGCGGACGGCAGATTAGGGGTTAATAACATTTTTTTTTTTTTTTTTTTAAAGTTTTTATTATTTTAAAACAGCATAAACAACAAGAATAGTAGTGACAACATTTCACACATACAGTGAGCAATAACAGATAATAGGTCACATCTAATTTTCCTTCATTAGGGAGTCCATTAGCTGGAAATTAAGCAAAATTGTCCATACAACATTTCGAAAGGATGAGAAGAGCTAATGTCCAGAGTTATTTAGAGTTCTTCTAGGGGGCTCCACATAAGAAAAGAGAAGAACCCTTTGGTATTGCTCATGAAAAGACAGAACTTGCAACAGTAAATAAACATTCTCAGTACAAACTTCTTGATTGTCAATGAGCTCAAACCTTATGTAATCATGAATATTACAGAAACCATAAAGGACAAGATAAGCTATCAGAAATAAATGTGGATACTTTGTTCACATCAGTAAAAACGTTATACCATCGAGAAAGTAAACATTGAGAGCAGTGAGAGAGGACGGATGGATCAAAACGCCCCCGTCGGAGGACATTTGTAATAAAATAAAATAAAAATATAAAAATATAAAAAAAAAAAAAAAAAAGGGGAAGGGGATGGGGGATGAGGGGAGAACAGGGTAGAGGGAGACACTGAATGGGATGGTAAGCATTGGGAAAGAGGTACTACTTCAAGACGCATAACCTATCCCGAGGGGGAGAGTAGGTATTGCCGCCTATGCGGATTCACTCAGGTCCATAGTTCCAGATCATAATTTGCAGATCTTCTGAGCCATGGATATGGGATACATAGGATTCCATTGTTTTTACAAAGCCTAAGATTTCAACTACTTGCAACCAGGAGGGTACAGTCTGTTGAAGCCATAGCCTGGCCAGAGCTAGCTTGATTGCTAAGAAGAGATAGACGCAGAACATCCTCTGAGGGAGCGGTAGAGATGCGGGCAGCATATGAAACAGGCCCATGCTTGGCAACAATTGAATCGGGATGCCCCTCGCAATACAGTGTTGGCCAGCGCGTTGCCACAAAGTTTGGACACGCGGGCACGCCCACCAGATATGTAGTGGGGTTCCCAACTCGTCGCACCCTCTCCAGCATTTGGGGGAATTAATGGGTGAGATCTTAAACAGGCGTTGAGGCGTCATATGCCATTGTAATAGTATCTTAAGGAATAGTTCGTAAAGGGTTACACAGTGAACCGTTTTTTTGGTTAGCTGCGTGGCCGTTTTCCATTGTTGTGGTTCGTGTGTCAATGTTAGTGAGATTTCCCATTGTCTCACCGGGGAGGATTTATAAAAAAGAGGAGGGTCCAGAATATCTAAGTAGGATGTTGTTAGCAATTTGATCGGGGGGGATATTATATCCCATCGGATCTCCCACCTAGTCCTTTCTCTCAATGGGCCTTTATCAAAGCCCCACGATTGAAGGTAGCTACGAAGCCTCCAAAATTCAAAGTGTAGAATAGTGGGTGGGTTGAACTTCCTAAGAAATGCTTGAAAGGTCAACAGAGCATTTCCCTCGAATAGGTCTGCAACCTTAATTACCCCCAAATTAGTCCAGAGGTTGGGATGGGTGTCAGGGAGGGTTAGCAGTAGTCCTCTAATCGTGTGAGATGGGGATGGGTGGGGGGCAATAGAGGCAAGATTATGCATCTTGTCCCAAAACTTTAAATTGGAGGCAATTATGTAAATGAGCAGAAGACCAGGGGGTCTAGAGTGTTTGGGAAGCCATATAAGGTCACGCAGAGTGAGCCCCACTGGGAGAGCTGCTTGTTCGATTTGTGCCCATCTGCTCTGTGTGGGTGAGCCCCATTGGGTCACATGTGACAATCTAGCTGCCTCATGATATTTTAGGATGCTCGGGGCAGCCGCCCCACCAGCTAGTATGGGTTGTTGTAATGTATTGATGGCCACTCTCAGTGCCTTGTTACGCCAAATGAATCGATTGCAGAGTTGCTGGAATTTATGAATCATTTGGGGGAATTAATGGGTGAGATCTTAAACAGGCGTTGAGGCGTCATATGCCATTGTAATAGTATCTTAAGGAATAGTTCGTAAAGGGTTACACAGTGAACCGTTTTTTTTGGTTAGCTGCGTGGCCGTTTTCCATTGTTGTGGTTCGTGTGTCAATGTTAGTGAGATTTCCCATTGTCTCACCGGGGAGGATTTATAAAAAAGAGGAGGGTCCAGAATATCTAAGTAGGATGTTGTTAGCAATTTGATCGGGGGGGATATTATATCCCATCGGATCTCCCACCTAGTCCTTTCTCTCAATGGGCCTTTATCAAAGCCCCACGATTGAAGGTAGCTACGAAGCCTCCAAAATTCAAAGTGTAGAATAGTGGGTGGGTTGAACTTCCTAAGAAATGCTTGAAAGGTCAACAGAGCATTTCCCTCGAATAGGTCTGCAACCTTAATTACCCCCAAATTAGTCCAGAGTTTGGGATGGGTGTCAGGGAGGGTTAGCAGTAGTCCTCTAATCGTGTGAGATGGGGATGGGTGGGGGGCAATAGAGGCAAGATTATGCATCTTGTCCCAAAACTTTAAATTGGAGGCAATTATGTAAATGAGCAGAAGACCAGGGGGTCTAGAGTGTTTGGGAAGCCATATAAGGTCACGCAGAGTGAGCCCCACTGGGAGAGCTGCTTGTTCGATTTGTGCCCATCTGCTCTGTGTGGGTGAGCCCCATTGGGTCACATGTGACAATCTAGCTGCCTCATGATATTTTAGGATGCTCGGGGCAGCCGCCCCACCAGCTAGTATGGGTTGTTGTAATGTATTGATGGCCACTCTCAGTGCCTTGTTACGCCAAATGAATCGATTGCAGAGTTGCTGGAATTTATGAATCACGGTTTTAGGGATCGGGATGGGTAGGGATCTGAAAATATAGGTCAACTTTGGGAGAAGGCACATCTTGAAGGCGGCTATACGGCCAAGCCAGGAGAGTGAAGGGACATTCCATGTGGTGGTCGAAGCTGTGATAGTAGATAAAAGGGGAGAGAAATTCAAGTCAATAATGGTAGGTATATCATGTGAGAGGAAGATTCCCAAATGCTTGATGTGAGAGGTGGACCACTGAAACTTATATGTACTTTTCAGTATAGCAAGGGTGTCCTCTGGGATGTTTATGGCATACGCCTCTGTTTTCAAGACATTGAGTTTATAGTGACTAATGAGAGCAAATTTCTCAAGGAGAGAGAAGAGCTGAGGCAGGGAGGTAAGGGGATCTGATAGCAGCACCGTCAGATCATCTGCAAAGAGTGCAGTTTTGTGTTCGACTTGGTGGATCTCTACACCACCTATCCTTGTATTGGAGCGGATAGCCAAAGCCAAGGGTTCCATAGCAAGAACAAATATGAGGAGTGACAGAGGACACCCCTGTCTGGTACCATTGGTTATCTCAAAAGGTTCTGAGCAAAAACCTAGACCTTTGACTCTCGCAGATGGGTTCGAGTACAATGCCGTTATGGTTGTGATGAAGGATGGAGGAAATCCAAACCCTCTGAGCACGGCAAACATATAGTCCCATCCCACCCTGTCGAAGGCCTTTTCAGCGTCCAACGACAGGGTGGTACAGGGCAGGTGCAACCTCCTAGCCTCAAAGAATATGTTCAGTAGGCGTCTCGTGTTATCTGGGGCTTGTCGCTTCAAAACAAAACCCACTTGGTCTGGATCTACCAAGGTGGGTAGAAGAGTATTAAGGCGTGTGGCTATTATCTTAGCGTAGAGCTTAACATCTAGATTCAGCAATGAGATGGGTCTATAACTCTCGCATTTAGTGGGATCTTTTCCTGGTTTCGGGATAGTAATTATAATCGCCTGCAAAAATTCAGCTGGGAGAGTGCCTCTATCACTGGCCAGCCTGCAAAACCGCGTCAAGATGGGGATTAACTGTAATTGAAATTTTTTATAGAAAAGGTCAGTAAAGCCATCTGGCCCAGGTGATTTAAAGGCTTTAAGAGATTTGATGGCTGCCTTAACTTCCAGAGCTGAGATAGGATTTCGGAGATTATCGGATTGTTCCTGGGAGATCTGTGGAAGGTTCAAAGGGGCCAGAAAATCATTGATAGTATCAGAGTTTAGAGGAGGAAGTGTATCTTCCTCCCGTAAGTTATAAAGGGAAGCATAATAGTTTGCGAAAGCATTACCTATGTCTTTTGGTTTGGTGATATTACTACCCTGAACTGTCAGTGCCGCTATACGTGCCGCCGCCGTCCTCTGCCGCAGTTTATTGGCAAGAAGCCTATCGGCCTTATTGCCTTTATGGTAATAAATTTCCTTAAGCCGGAGGAGCCTCTCTGCTGTCCGTGTATGTTCTAGTCTTACTATTTGAGCCTTGACCTCGGCTAATTTTTTAAGTACCTGAGGAGCGGGGTTCTTTTTATGTTCGTCGGTTACTTTGCGCAGAGTCGACATCAGCTGTGCCAAAGTTTCCCCTCTACGCTTTTTCAGGGCTGATGCAATTTTTATGAATGTGCCTCTGATATACGCTTTCAGAGAAGCCCATAGGGTAAAGTCATCTACTGCATTATTATCATTCAGCAGCAGAAAGTCCGTAAGGTCTTTAGTGATGGAAGCCACCGTTTCCGGTGACGAGAACAAGCTAGGGGAGAGACGCCAGGTCGAGGAGCGGTGAAGTACCACTGAGGACTGCAAAGTGATGTGAACTGGGTCGTGGTCCGACCAAGGACACTGGGGAATCCACGCCCTGGATACTTTATCCAAAAGACTAGGGTCACAGAAAAAGTGATCGATACGCGAATATGAATGATGTACCGAAGAGAAGAAGGTGTAGTCCCGGGCAGATGGATGCAAGGCCCGCCAGATGTCAAAAAGGTTGAACTGGAACATCAAATTTCGAAATTTATGTGATAATTCAATAACAGAGTTAGATGGTTTACGGGCCACGTTTGACTTTTTATCCACAAGTGGGTCCCACACCACATTGAAATCTCCAGCTAGGAGCAGGAGGCCCTGCCGAAGAGTCTCTAACTTTTGAAGAAACTTCCGGAGGACACGGATATGAAGCTTGTTGGGGCCATAATATGAAGCTAAAGTGTAGAGAGTACCATCTAATCTGCAAATAAGTATTAGATATCTACCTTGGGGGTCAGCCTCGGTAAGAATGTTTTCATAAGAGATATCCTTATGTATAAGGATTGCTGTCCCTCTTGACTTTTGTGAGAAGCTGGCCGCCTCCACCACTGGATATAATTTGGATTGAATAGCGATCTTTGAGCCTTTCACCCAATGAGTTTCCTGTATAAAAGCTAAATGTGCTTTAGCTCTGGCTAAGGAGCGGAGAAACACGCTGCGTTTAGTTGGGGAATTAAGGCCTCTAGCGTTTTGGGTTACACAGTTGTACGCCATGTCGTCTTAGTGTAAGTTATCTCAGTGAGAGAACAAAAGGGTAACACGGGAGAGGGGGGTATGGGATCGAAGGGAAGGGGAAAAAGAAAAAAAAAAAAAAAAGAAAAAATAAAGTCCACCAGCGAGAGGACTACGTGCTCTCGTCTCAGCTCACCACAAAGATGGTATAAAATAAAGATGTAACATATAGTGCGGTATTGAAAAAGATAAACCGCGTAGGTAGCCTCTGAAGCAAAGTTCAGAGTACTTTATGTGGGGGGGGGTTAACGCTTATAAGCAGTTTACAACGTTCTTTTAATGAATAAACAGAAAGAGGATAGGCCAAACGGTCTAGAGAAAAGCAGCATACAATAGAGGAGAGAGTAGATAAGAGGAGAGAGTATAGAGGGGGGGGAGAGGGGGAAAATAGGCATAATCCTTGGACCCTAGGTTGAGGAGAGAGGAGGGAGGGGGAAAATGGAGAAGGGTAGGAGGGATCGTAGAGTGTTGGGATAGTATCAATATCCCTTAGGGGGATCAGAGTATGAGAAAGGAAGAGAGAAAAAATAAATAAATAAAAAAAAAATTAGCTGGTATCATATAGAGCATCCACAGAGCATGTAAACCTTCTAAAAGAGCAGTACATTTCACATTTAAAGGAATGATATCAAAACAACAGACAGTCCATAAATAAAGAGAAACATATAATTAGTATTAGCAACATAAATAACTAGATAGGATAAATAGCTTTCGACATAGTCCCCTGTTGTTGTTCTAAACCTCTAGCTGGAATGTGTCAGTCTTACGTGTTAAAGACTATCGGAACAGTAGTGATTAAGTAGATTAAGTAGTACACAGGCGGGGCAGAAGACTCGTCTTTAATATAGGAATATATAGATAGGGGAAACATCAGAGGGAGGAAAAGAAGTAAAGAATAGGAGAGGGGGGGGGGAGGAAAAAAAAAAAAAAAAAGCAAGAGTGGATAGGGGGAGGAGAGCTATAGGACCATAGTACATGTACGTGTGAATCTGAACCACTCTTCCGAAAGCTTTGTAATGGTATGTTTCTCTGGATATTACAAAGACATCTTGACCCGAGCCTTGGTAGTATCAACACATTATGCAGGTCAGTTCTAGGATAGGCACATACTCTACAGTGACAACATACCCTAGATTGGGATATTAATATTTCAAGAGCAAGCAACCCATCACATAGATAGAATAGAAGTAATTAACTTAAGCAATTAAAATGGTAGGGTCACATTTACACAGTTAAACATAACCATAGAGCAACATGGTGACATCCCAATCTGTGAAGAAGCAGGATAAATATGCAAGGGGAGCATTAGCAGAGAGAAGTAGGTGACACAATCTTAGGCTACCAGGCTTGCATGGGAAAGAGGGGTAGGGAATGAGGGGGAAAGAAGGGGAGATGGAGAGAGGAAAAAGAGGGGGGGGGAGGGGGATGGGTTGGGGGAAGGAAGGGATGAGGGGGGGGTAGGGTCCAGGCATTCACACTGACTCACCTATAACATCATAATGAGGGGCATTATATCAGCAAATACAAAGAGAGAGAAGAGTATCAAACAGTTTTAGTGAAACAACAGATTAAACTCAAAACATAACACACAGATTACCCGTTATACCAGTTCAAGTTAACTATCATCATCTTCTTGAGTTTGGGTACAAGTAATGGGATTCTCAGAAATCCTCTGCAGGAGGGGGTCCCACTGGGGAACTTCTGGGTTCAGAGAACTTGTTGATGCTTCGGGCGAAGTCGCCGTTGCAGACCATAGCTTCATCAAATGTTGGCTTTGTTCCAGTGTAGTGACCACATGTTGCTGGTTATTGCGAAGGACAAAGAGTCTGGTCGGGTGGCCCCATCTGTATTTGAAGCCTTGAGCTCTGAGAAATTTGGTAAATTCTCCAAAGAATTTACGTTGTTGCAAAGTATGGAATGATAGGTCTGCGAAGATATTGATATCCTTGAACTGTTCTTGAAGAGTAGGTCTAGTGAGAGAAGCTCTAACTAGACGTTCCTTATATGTGAAGAAATGCAACCTCACTATGACATCCCTCGGTTTGTCGGAGGCAACAGTCCTCGGGCGTAAAGCCCGATGAGCACGGTCAATGAGCCCCTCATTCGGGGTAGATGGAGGTGCTAAGCAGTTGAAAAATTCAGACAGGAAGTTGTGCAAATCGCCTGGTGCTATGCTCTCAGGTATCCCCCGTAGCCGCAGGTTATTACGGCGGGACCTGTCTTCAATGTCTGCCATTTTATTTTCTAAGTCTTTGAGTTGCTCCGCTAAACTCTGGGCATATGATAGAACATTAGCCTGGTCTACCACCATATCTTCTTGTTTCCTTTCCACAGAATCCAGGCGCTCAGAGGTGGCATTGACATCTCGCCTTAGATCAGATAGCGAGGTAGCGATTTGGGTCTGGAAAGAGGAATGGTGTGCTTCCAGTAGAGATTTTAGTGAAGTTAGAATAAAGGTAGGAGTCACAGCTGCTGGGGCTGTATCCTGCAACGCTCTCAGCGTAGTTGTCACAGTATCAGACATAGGAATAGACATAGTTGAACTATCTTGTGAGTCGTCATTTACTGATGGAGAGCCCGACTGGAAATGGTCTGCCACTGTTCTCTTGAGCCCTGTGGGTGGCTTTGGTTTTCGCTTCGAAGATTGCGCCATGTGTTACTGGTGGGGCAAGCTGTGACACCTTTTGGAGTAGCTGTATATATGGTCAGAATGAGATAAAGAGTTAAATGTGAGTCAGTGCGAGGATTAATAGAACCATGGACTATAGTCCCCCCTCTGCCATCTGGCGCCGATTTTAGCACATCAGTTCACCAGGTGTGAGCACAATGTAAATGGATAGGGTTAAATAAAGCGTGTGGGAAATCACCTGTTAGCAGCCTATCCTCCGGCTGCAAACCATGTAGATGCACAGAGTTACTATATACAATGGTCACTTCCTTGAGTGGTATAGGGAAAAGACAGACAAAAGAGCTCTGAACAAGCTAAAGATGCTGGAGAGTCAGTAGAGCCCAATACTCTGTTACTGCCTGTAGATTGAGCAAGTGTCTCTGATTGCTGCGTGTTCCACGGGGTAATTAAGGTGCAATGATACACAGAGCAGGTTACAGAATATAAATGAATAATGAGATAACCAGAATTCTAGTTGTATTTCCTTTACTCTGTATATTCAAGTCACAATGTCCGCATTAGAGAGGCAGTGTTATTGAGTGCAAAAAGATGTTGTTGTTTTTTTTTTTTGCTTTCCCAGATATAAGTAAGTATTGCACAGCACTGCGTAGGTGGTGATATGATAGCTTAAAATGGCGGTTTCGCGCCACAACTGAAGAAACAAGCTACAGTGAGATATTTCATACAAGTACCACAGTCTTAACATATATGCCTCTTAATTGTGTCTAACGGTGGAGGCTCAATATAATACTGTCTCTAGGTAGTGTTCAGAGCACTTACTCACTGTGAGCGGTGTACCTTCGAGCAGGGTGGAAATTTCTGTATGGCGTCCGGATGCCTCTTTCAGAACAGCTGTAATGCATGTGACTGAGCTCCGGAGCGGAGCCCCGACCCTCCGGAGCTAGGTACGGTGTGGCAGTACAAGTAGTGTGGGGCGTAGTGAGCGGATCGCTAGTTGAAGATAGCTTCAGGGCCCTGAAGTAGATGCGGCTCCTAGCTCACCCGGATCCAGCTTGGCTCACCCTCGAGTCACAGAGGGGTCAGTGCAGTCTCAAATCTTGCTCCACAGAAGCTAGGTAGCTATGAAAGCTGCAGTATATGTCTTGGTGGGAAAAATCGCCTGCTAAGGCACAATAATATGGCTTTATATTAGTTAAAAGACCAGGAGCTCAATGAAGTTGCGACTGCTCAGTGCGGTAGTTAACTCCGCCCCCCCAGGGGTTAATAACATTTAACTAGTGTTTTTGATGCGGGATGGCGGTGGTTTATGGGTTAATAACTTTAGTATAGTGGTGACGATGTCGGGGAGTGATGTAATAGGGGTTAATTCATTTTTTTAGTGGCGGTGATCACGGGAGCGGCAGTTTAGGGGTTAAGAAATTTATTATAGTGTTTGCGATGTGGGAGTGCCTCGGTTTAGGGGTTAATAGGTAGTTTATGGGTGTTAAGTGTACTTTGTCGCAGTTTAGTTTTGAGTTTTATGTTACAGCTTTGTTGCGTAACACTCATAACTACTGACTTTAGATGTTGGTACAGATCATACTATTTTAGGCTGTAACGCTCACTTTTTAGCCGTACCGCAAAACTCGTAATACCGGGGCTATGGAAATCCCATAAAAAACGTCATTTGTGTGGGACTGAAGTTGTGGTTCAGGCTAAAAGGTGTGCGGTGCACTTATACCGACAAGACTTGTAATAGCTGAGGTGCTGTTTTAACGCTGAAAATGCCATATTTTTAGCGTTACAAGCCGCAATGAAAAACTTGTAATCTAGGTGTTTGTTA
Source organism: Bombina bombina (assembly GCF_027579735.1). NCBI lineage: Eukaryota > Metazoa > Chordata > Amphibia > Anura > Bombinatoridae > Bombina > Bombina bombina. The sequence continues at coordinate 724,803,077 of NC_069503.1, read as the reverse complement.
TTTCTTGAATCATGTGTGCTAAAACGGGTAGCGTTCACCTTTGTTTGAAAAAAAGGCATACTTCCCTACTGAAGAGAAACCTCCCTTGGTTTGCTTGCCCTAGGCAACTGAAGGCTATCTATCTCTGTTTCTCTCTCTCTCGCTCTCTTTCTCAATCCCAGACGAGTAAGAAATTGTAGCGGACAAAGACATTTTTTTTACTTTTTCCTATCTTTAACACTAAAAGAACTAGTAACATTTTCCCTCTGGGCTAGTAACTTTTAACCCCGTCTAGTAAACTATGGTGATATTTTCCACCCCTGTATCTCTCTCTCTCTTTCTATATATATATTTAAATATTTAAAGGAAGATGTAGATCACCAAGCACTCCACCATTGAAGACAAATGACCTGGGTGCAGTCCAAAGGGTGCAAAATATAGAACGGTCTCTTAAGTATGGGCACTTACAGGATTTGTATAAAATACATTTAGACTTTATTCCTTAGAAATTTGTAGATCACATGTCAACGTTTCGGACCCAAGTGGATCCTTTATCAAGACAATATGTCCTAAAAAAACATACAAAATTAAGAAATGAAAAACAAGAATATATATATAACAACGTGTGACATGACCTTATATCCCCTAATCAACATACTATTTACCCCGTATCTATAGAAACAAATATGGAAACAGGTTAAAATAATAATAAACTTGCTACATACACTGACTAGATATTTTCAAATTCATGAAACCAGCCCTGAATTATATTATATTGGATATGTAATCCATTTCTAGAAGTCTAGGAAATAAGTCCCCAGGACAATATTAAAGAGAAACAACATTATGAACTGGAGGAGAGGTAGGGCGGTACTGATAAATCAATATCAAGGGCATGTAAAAAGTACAGAATAAAGTTATGCAGACTATAAGTGATATGACTTGTGTACTTAAAGTTCATATATATATAAAAACAATAAATTAAATATGGAAACAGATGAAATATGACAATAAACAACACAATGCATGTGTGACATCGAAAGGGAGTATACTGTAACTGTATTGCTGGACATCACCACGTTAGTGTCATGTCACCAGAGCCAACACACTGAATGTTCATTGTCCCATACCCAGAATAAGCACAAGTGCATAGGTGTACAAAATGATAGTGACTACTTGTCATATATGCATATACATCAAGAGGACCTTAGAGCAAGATGAACACAAAACCAAAAGAAAGAACGGCAGTTATCAGATAGAAAGCACTACCCTTGGAGAATAATAGCCAAAGTGCTCAAGAACGTGGAGGTATTCACCTAACCAATCAGAAAGAAATAACGTGAACCACCCGGGCTATCTATAAATATCTACAAATAAGCACATAAGGGCTATCTATAAATATCTACAAATAAGCACAACTTAGTTTCTATGTGATCGTGTAAAAATAAAAACCTGAATTAGCTGACAGCGGTCAGCTTAAATCTGTGCTATTGAAGTGTGAAAAACGATTAGACTACAAAACATGTGCCAATAAATAACAGTAAAATTAGAAAAGCTCAAAGAGTCCCTAGTAACAAACCTGTGCAGTATAATAAATAACGACAGATGACCCTGCAAAACACTAACGGCTAGATTTAGAGTTTTGTCGGTAACGACCCGCGTTTTTTTCCCTGCACCTTTTAAATACCGCTGGTATTTAGAGTTCACAGAAGGGCTGGGTTTTCAGTGCGTTAGGCTCCAAAAAGGGAGCGTAGAGCATAATTTATCGCCACTGCAACTCTAGATACCAGCGGTGCTTACGGACGCGGCCAGCTTCAAAAACGTGCTCGTGCACGATTCCCCCATAGGAAACAATGGGGCTGTTTGAGCTGAAAAAAAAACCTAACACCTGCAAAAAAGCAGCGTTCAGCTCCTAACGCAGCCCCATTGTTTCCTATGGGGAAACACTTCCTAAGTCTGCACCTAACACCCTAACATGTACCCGAGTCTAAACACCCCTAACCTTACACTTATTAACCCCTAATCTGCTGCCCCCGCTATCGCTGACCCCTGCATATTATTTTTAACCCCTAATCTGCCGCTCCGTACACCGCTGCAACCTACATTATACCTATGTACCCCTAATCTGCTGCCCCTAACACCGCCGACCCCTATATTATATTTATTAACCCCTAATCTGCCGCCCCCGCTATGACTGACACCTGCATATTTTTTTTAACCCCTAATCTGCCGCTCCATACACCGCCGCAACCTACATTATACCTATGTACCCCTAATCTGCTGCCCCTAACACCGCCGACCCCTATATTATATTTATTAACCCCTAATCTGCCGCCCCCAATGTCGCCTCCACCTACCTACAATTATTAACCCCTAATCTGCCGACCGGACCAAACCGCTACTATAATAAATGTATTAACCCCTAAAGCTAAGTCTAACCCTAACACTAACACCCCCCTAACTTAAATATAATTTAAATCTAACGAAATAAATTAACTCTTATTAAATAACTTATTCCTATTTAAAGCTAAATACTTACCTGTAAAATAAACCCTAATATAGCTACAATATAAATTATAATTATATTGTAGCTATTTTAGGATTAATATTTATTTTACAGGCAACTTTGTAATTATTTTAACCAGGTACAATAGCTATTAAATAGTTAATAACTATTTAATAGTTACCTAGTTAAAATAATTACAAAATTACCTGTAAAATAAATCCTAACCTAAGTTACAATTAAACCTAACACTACACTATCAATAAATAAATTAAATAAAATACCTACAATTATCTACAATTAAACCTAACACTACACTATCAATAAATTAATTAAATACAATACCTACAAATAACTACAATGAAATAAACTAACTAAAGTACAAAAAATAAAAAAGAACTAAGTTACAAAAAATAAAAAAATATTTACAAACATTAGAAAAATATTACATCAATTTTAAACTAATTACACCTACTCTAAGCCCCCTAATAAAATAACAAAGCTCCCCAAAATAAAAAAAATGCCCTACCCTATTCTAAAATTAAAATAGAAATGCTCTTTTTCCTTACCAGCCCTAAAAAGGGCCCTTGGCATGCCCCAAAGAATTCAGCTCTTTTGCCTTTAAAAAAAACCATACAATACCCCCCCCAACATTACAACCCACCACCCACATACCCCTAATCTAACCCAAACCCCCCTTAAATAAACCTAACACTAAGCCCCTGAAGATCTACCTACCTTGTCTTCACCACACCAGGTCCCGATCTGTCCAGAAGAGCCTCCGAAATCTTCATCCAAGCCCAAGGGGGGCTGAAGAGTGACATCCATCCTCCGGCTGAAGTTTGGATCCAAGCGGCGGCTAAAGAATTCCATCTTCGGGCAGAAGTCTAAATCCTATCCGGGCAGAAGAGTCGATCCGGACCGGCAAACATCTTCATCCAAGCCGCATCTTCTCTGTTTTTCCATCCGATGACGACCGGCTCCATCTTGAAGACCTCCGGCGCGGATCCATCCTCTTCTTGCGACGTCCTAAGTCCGAATGAAGGTTCCTTTAAATGACATCATCCAAGATGGCATCCTTCGAATTCCAATTGGCTGATAGGATTCTATCAGCCAATCGGAATTAAGGTAGGAAAATTCTGATTGGCTGATGGAATCAGCCAATCAGAATCAAGTTCAATCCGATTGGCTGATCCGATCAGCCAATCAGATTGAGCTTGCATTCTATTGGCTGTTCCGATCAGGAACAGATCGGGACCCGGTGTGGTGAAGACAAGGTAGGGAGATCTTCAGGGGCTTAGTGTTAGGTTTATTTAAGGGGGGTTTGGGTTAGATTAGGGGTATGTGGGTGGTGGGTTGTAATGTTGGGGGGGTATTGTATGTTTTTTTTTACAGGCAAAAGAGCTGAATTATTTGGGGCATGCCCCGCAAAAGGGCCCTTTTCAGGGCTGGTAAGGTAAAAGAGCTTTTCTATTTTAATTTTAGAATAGGGTAGGGCATTTTTTATTTTGGGGGTCTTTATTATTTTATTAGGGGGCTTAGAGTAGGTGTAATTAGTTTAAAATTGTTGTAATATTTTTCTAATGTTTGTAAATATTTTTTTATTTTTTGTAACTTAGTTCTTTTTTATTTTTTGTACTTTAGTTAGTTTATTTCATTGTATTTATTTGTAGGTATTGTATTTAATTAATTTATTGATAGTGTAGTGTTAGGTTTAATTGTAGATAATTGTAGGTATTGTATTTAATTAATTTATTGATAGTGTAGTGTTAGGTTTAATTGTAGATAATTGTAGGTATTTTATTTAATTTATTTATTGATAGTGTAGTGTTAGGTTTAATTGTAGATAATTGTAGGTATTGTATTTAATTAATTTATTGATAGTGTAGTGTTAGGTTTAATTATAGATAATTGTAGGTATTTTATTTAATTAATTTATTGATAGTGTAGTGTTAGGTTTGATTGTAGATAATTGTAGGTATTTTATTTAATTTATTTATTGATAGTGTAGTGTTTAATTAATTGTAACTTAGGTTAGGATTTATTTTACAGGTAATTTTGTAATTATTTTAACTAGGTAGCTATTAAATAGTTATTAACTATTTAATAGCTATTGTACCTGGTTAAAATAATTACAAAGTTGCCTGTAAAATAAATATTAATCCTAAAATAGCTACAATATAATTATAATTTATATTGTAGCTATATTAGGATTTATTTTACAGGTAAGTATTTAGCTTTAAATAGGAATAATTTATTTAATAATAGTTAATTTATTTTGTTAGCTTTAAATTATATTTAAGTTAGGGGGTGTTAGGGTTAGACTTAGCTTTAGGGGTTAATACATTTATTATAGTAGCGGTGTGGTCCGGTCGGCAGATTAGGGGTTAATAATTGTAGGTAGGTGGAGGCGACGTTGGGGGCGGCAGATTAGGGGTTAATAAATATAATATAGGGGTCGGCTGTGTTAGGGGCAGCAGATTAGGGGTACATAGGTATAATGTAGGTTGCGGCGGTGTACAGAGCGGCAGATTAGGGGTTAAAAATAATATACAGGTGTCAGTGATAGCGGGGGCGGCAGATTAGGGGTTAATAAATATTATGTAGGTGTCGGCGGTATTAGGGGCAGCAGATTAGGGGTACATAGGGATAACATAGGTGGCGGCGGTGTACGGAGCGGAAGATTAGGGGTTAAAAAATTTTAATAGAGTGGCGCGATGTGGGGGGGCCTCGGTTTAGGGGTACATAGGTAGTTTATGGGTGTTAGTGTACTTTAGAGCACAGTAGTTAAGAGCTTTATAAACCGGTGTTAGCCCAGAAAGCTCTTAACTACTGACTTTTTTCTGCGGCTGGAGTTTTGTCGTTAGATTTCTAACGCTCACTTCAGCCACGACTCTAAATACCAGCGATAGAAAGATCCCATTGAAAAGATAGGATATGCAATGGACGTAAGGGGATCTGCGGTATGGAAAAGTCGCGGGTGCAAAGTGAGCGTTAGACCCTTTCCTGACTGACTCTAAATACCAGCGGTAGCCCAAAACCAGCGTTAGGAGCCTCTAACGCTGGTTTTGATGGCTAACGCCAAACTCTAAATCTAGCCGTTTGAAAATAAACATAAAAATAGGGTGTGCTTAGTTCTTAGAGGCAAATGAATAAAAAAAATAAAAAATGTGTGATACTAATAGTGTGCACAAAATGTGTAAGGGTGACAAGGGAAAGAATATTTCTAATAAAAAGTATCACGTAATCTTTTGATTTGAAAATCTAAACTTTGAATAAAACAGATTGATATATATAAAACAGTGACTAAAAATGGTTAAGTATAGCTAATAGTAAATAATAGTAAATATGAAACAGTCCTTAGTGGGGATAAAAGTCAGTGTATAGGCAGCTATTCTTGGAACCGATGGTGATCCAGTGCATCTAAAATTCATAAACAGAAAGAAAGCGCCTCATGGTGTGGTATTTCCAAACAGTGTGAAACAATGGAGAAAAACAGATGAACAGGTACTCACAAGTGTGATGGCACTTTAACGAAAAAAGGTGCAAACAGGCAGGCTGACCTTTATACAGCAGTCAGTACGCTGAGACCACGATATCCTAATTGTGGCTGGTAAGCTGGTCGGACATCCACAGCAAACAAAACCCTTTGGGCCAAAGGAAGGTACGTTAAATCTGATGTAATGTCTGGTCTGATTCCCACTGTCTTGTGGGAGGCTTGTGTTGGAATGGCAGTTGTAGCGGGTGAAATGCTGCAATAGCGTTTAGCGTCCTTGTTAATGTTGCCAAATGTAAGAGATCGCTTACACACCATAAAGGCACATACAATTGTACGCTGTCAGCATTTATCATTGCACCAGTAGTTCTTGTGAACTACTGGTGCAATGCCGTCCCCTGCAGATTCTCAGACAATCGGCCACTAGCAGGAGGTGTCAATCAACCCGATCAAATTCATTTGGTGTACAAAGGTTGTGAAAGCAACTTATACAAATAAACATTAAAGTACTCTAGTCAAATAAATAATAAGTGGGTATACAACCACAAAAAAGGAAACAAAAAATGTCAAAGCACAGCATTTATCCTATGCCACTAAAATACATATTATCTTTATGTGTAGACTTCCCAGTTGCTAATAAGATTGTAAGTTATTTGGGGAAGGGACAACCCTTTCTTTATTAAGTCACTCTTATTCCCTTTGCCATTGTAATATCAAATCTGTAAGTGCAGAAACTTATACATCACTATAAAAATAATGAAAAACCTGTGCATATAAAAATAATAAGGTTAAGTTATTAAGCTGGATAAAATAAAACTCATTCCTGAATCTAATGTCTTACTAAAAAAACTGGTAGAAGAGTTGCAACTCAAAAATTGTGGAATTCAAGATTTGTACTCAACTTTTCTCTTATGAAAGCATTGCCTTGCAAGTTCTAATCAAGGGTGCTGCATCCATATTGTAATTGTTAACTCTACACCCAATAAAACGTGTTTCACTGCCAAAGATACCTGCATCACAAAATGCGTTCAAACAATTCTTTAACCAAATGAACTAAAATGAAAAACTCCCTCTGTAAAAGTGTTTACTCTGACATAGGCAAAAAAAGAAAACTTGGGGGAGGGTCTAAGCGGCAACGAATATGGCTGCAATACTGGGAGCTCTGTGTGACTGAAATACATTCCACCAAATATTTTTGGTTTAACACACCATCCAGCTTAGATTTAAGGAACACTGGGGGGAGCAGAACTTACTGCGTCAAGAGATACTTATATTTTGCCTTACAAGCTTGTTCCGTCAGGACCACTGAGGCCTCAGCTGCCCATCTCCTCGGTAACCCGGGTATAGCGTTAACAACATGAGTCTCACTCACGTCTTGATTTACTTTAAATCCGTCATGGAAGACTTTGAGAAAAAGGTTTGTAATAGAATTGATAGGCTTTTAGCGTAGTCAGATAAGAAAAGTATGGTAAATAAACCTGATTTACAGTGTGATTTGCAATTGTGTGATCAACAGCCATCTGTCTTGTAAAGGTCCCTGACAATTTGGAGGAGCAGGAGATTATATATATCAGCAAGTAATCAAGGATAAAAAAATGTAAGTAGAATGGTGTTCTCTAAAAAAGAACAAAAAAAAACTCTTACTGAACAACCGCAAAGAAAATAAAATAGAAGCCTTGTAGTAAGACTCTCTGTCATGAGGGGATATATTCTATAAAATATACAAGGGCAAAATAGGCACCAATAAAATATAACTCACTAGCTAGCATAAGTGTTTATATGGGATATTTATATTTCTTTACACCTTAATGGGATTGTTGGCTGAAGAGAAATAGATAGGAATATCTATTTAAAAATACTTAGAACATATTCCCCTATTTACAATACATACACAGTAAAACACTTTATTAAATATGAATATTGAATAAATATGATTTTTCATGTTATCAGCTACTTGACTGCAAAGTGCTCCAATGCACATATATATGTATTTATGTGTTTATGTGTATATATGTCTATGAATACATATATACACATATAAATACATATGTACACACATCTTTAATACATAAACATGTTATTATGATTGTAACTGTACTCTTAAAGGGACAGTCAACACCAGAATTGTTGTTGTTTTCAAAGATAGATAATCCCTTAATTACCCATTCCTTAGATTCGCATAACCAACACTGTTATATTAATACACATTTTTTACCTCTGTAATTACCTAGTATCTAAGCCTCTGCAGACTGCCCCCTTATTTCAGTTGTTTTGACAGACTTGCCTTTTAGCCAATCAGTGCTCACTTCTTGGTAAATTCACGTGCATGAGCTCAATGTTATCTATATGAAACACATGAACTAACACACTCTAGTGGTGAAAACCTGTCATATGCAGAGGCTGCCTTCAAGGTCTAAGAAATTAGCATATGAACCTCCTAGGTTTAGCTTTCAACTAAGAATACCAAGAGAACAAAGCAAAATTGGTGATAAAATTAAATTGGAAAGTTGTTTAAAATTGCATACCCTGTCTGAATCATGAAAGGTTTTTTTGGACTTGACTGTCCCTTTAAATGAATTTTTGCTGTTTTTTTTAAGTCTAACTAACCAGACGCTTGTTAAATTCAATTGCGCTTAAGCAAATGCGTTTACTTTCAACTCATAATATGCGCACAATTTCCGACGAGCGCAACAGTTGGCAAGCAACTCGTAATTTAACCCATAATGTGACATAGATATTAGAAGATGCATGTTGAGTGTATATCAGTGTTTCTTATTTTTCTTGATGAAAACCAGTCAATGAACTACAAGTTTTCATTGCAGATAATATGATTGAAAAAGATAGACTTTTAAAGAACTGTATATGATAAATTATGTAAGAAGATGATTTAAATAACCCACTGAGGTGCTTCATAGCCTAGTATGAAAAAACTGTAGCGTAGAGAAATGGTTACGTTGAATTTGAGAATGAAATGATTATGATGCAAAGAACTGGCCATAGACACATTTGGATAAGTTGCATTATAGAGCATATTAAATTGTTTAGGATTTTTACCTGCCCTCATATTTCACAGATGGACCTGTCAGCATTGAGGTCTAAATTGCTCTTCCTCCCAGACGGCATTTTATTTCCATGTGTCAGAGATGTGAAGAGTTTAATGTGACAAGAAACATTTAATTGTAAGAGATTTGCAACAGTGGAAATTGGAAAGGCAAAATAATATTTGCAAACAGAGACAGTGAATTGTAAACTTATAGTTTAAATTTTAATATGAAATAATGAATACATCATTTACATATTATTATATATATTTTATTTTTGTTCTAACAATGAGATAGTTCTGTTAGTTTATAAATCTGATACTATATAAATAAATCAATGTATATTTATGTTTACATCTATATTAGTGCTAAATTCAAATACTTATCACAAATTGATAAATCAGACGTTGGAGGGCTGTGTTTTGACAATAAGGCTGCGTACCACACTCCTGATTGATTAATCTCTAAACCAATCATGACTGTTTAAAAAAATAAATAGATAGCAGGGGAAATTGGCATAGCACATTATCCAAGCCAAGGAAGAGGGATGGTGCTTGTGGAAATAGAAACTAACTAATAATTTTGCTGAGGCTGGTAGAGACTTAACAAGGATTAAGATAAATTACTTTGTATTATTCTTTGGGGGGGGGGGGGTTTTGTGGGAGGGAGGTTATTATATAATATGGGCAGGGATTGTAAGTGGGTTCAGGGACTATGTAGTTATAGTTTAATTATCTGGGGTTTTATTATACCTGGAAAGGTTTCACCCCATGGTGTTGAGTTGCATTTTAGATGTATTGAGCAGTAACATTGGCAGCTATATAACATATTGGTACAAGTGTTACTGTAGTTGCAGCAAGAAGCTTCTTACTGGGCTGGTCATACAACCATAAGGAATCACTTTCTTTTACAAATTATCACCTAGATTACAAGTTTTGTGCTATAGAGGGTGCGAAACGAACGCAACAAAAGTTGCGTTATTTCACCCTCCATAGCGCTGCCGTTACGAGTTTTGAAAAAGTCTGCTTGTGCGTGCGATATGGTGGTTTTAAGCTCCATACTGCACAAAATACAAGCACTGCTTTGACGTGCTTGTGTACGCTTTTCCCATAGACATCAATGGGGAGAAAGTGTTAGAAAAAACCTAACACCTGCGATCACGGAATCAAAAGCTCCGTAACGCAACCCCATTGATGTCTATGGGGAAAAACAAGTTACGTTTAAACCTAACACCCTAACATAAACCCCACGTCTAAACACCCCTAATCTGCTGACCCCGACATTGCCGACACCTAAATAAATCTATTAACCTCTAATCTGCCACTCCCAATATTGCCGCCACTATACTAAAGTTATTAACCCCTATTCCCCGCACCGCAACATCACCCACACTATAATAAAGATATTAACCCCTATTCCGCAGCTCCCCGACATCGCCACCACTAAATAAAGCTGTTAACCCCTAAACCTCTGGCCTCCCCTAAATAAATCACTGCCACTAAATAAACCTATTAACCCCTAAACCGACAGCCCCCACATCGCCAAAAACTAAATTAAACTATTAAACCCTAAACCTAACACCCCCTAACTTTATATTAAAATTTCAAGATCCCTATCTTAAATAAAAATAAAATAAAAAATGTAAACTATAAATTAAACTAACATAAGTATTAGACTAAAATTAAACTAACTACAAATTAAATAAACTAAATTACAAATTAAACTAAATTACAAATTAAAAAAACCTAACCCTACTAAAAATATTAAATCTACAATTACAAAAAAAATACTAAATTACAAAAAATAAAACAATTCTAAAGAACAAAAACACTTAATTACAAAAGATAACAAATTCAATTTTCCAAAATAAAAACAATTACACCTGATTTGACCAGCCAATAGAATTTCAGTAGCTCTCATCCTTTTGGCTGATTTGAACAGCCAATAGGATTTCAGTAGCTCTCATCCTATTGGCTGATGTGAATTTCAAAAATCAAATCAGCCAATAGGAATGCAAGGGACGCCATTTTGAAACAGCTTCCTTGCATTGAAGATTCAGTGTACGGCGGCAACCGTATGAAGAGGATGCTCCGTGCTGGATGTCTTCCGGATGGAACTGCACCGCCCCACTGGGATAAAGATAGAAGATGCCGTCTGGATGGATGAAGATCTCACCGCCTGGATGAAGACTTCTCACCGCCTGGATGAGGACTTCTCCACCTGTATGAGGATGGATGTCCGGACTTCAAAAACTGTAAGTGATTTGTCAGGGGTTAGTGTTAGGTTTTTAAGCTTTTTGGGTGTGTTTTTTTTAGATTAGGATTTGGGCTATCTTAAAATAACTAAAGGCAATGAAAAATAGTTGAATGCCCTTTTAAGGACAAAGCCCATACAAATGCCATTTTCAGGGCAATGGGTAGCTTAGGTTTTTCTTAGAGTTAAATTTTTTATTTTGGGGGGTTGGTTGTGTGGTGGGTTTTACTGTTGGGGGGGGTCTTTGTATTTTTTAACAGGTAAAAAAGCTGTTTAACTTAGGGCAATGCCCCACAAAAGGCCCTTTTAAGGGCTATTGGTAGTTTATTGTAGGTTAGGGTTTTATTTTTATTTTGGGGGGCTTTTTATTTTTATAGGGCTATTAGATTAGGTGTAATTGTTTTTATTTTGGATTATTTTGTTATTTTTCATAATTTAGTGTTTGTTATTTTTTGTACTTTAGAATTTTTTGTTTTTTTGTAATTTAGTATTTTTTATTTTTTGCAATTGTAGATTTATTTATTTTTTAGTAGGGTTAGGTTTTTTTAAAATTATTAGTTAGTTTCTACTTCCACAGGCACCATCCCTCTTCCTTGGCTTGGATAATGTGCTATGCCAATTTTCCCTGCTATCTAATTATTTTTTTAAACAGTCATGATTGGTTTAGAGATTAATCAATCAGGAGTGTGGTAGGCAGACTTAGGCCTATATTTAACAAGGTCTGGCGGACCTGATCCGACAGTGCGGATCAGGTCCGCCAGACCTCGCTGAATACGGAGAGCAATACTCTCTCCATATTCAGCATTGCACCAGCAGCTCACAAGAGCTGCTGGTGCAACGCCGCCCCCTGTTGACTCGCGACCAATCGGCCGCCAGCAGGGAGCTGTCATTCAACCCAATCGTACTCGATCGGGTTGAATTGCGGCGATGTCTGTCCGCCTGCTCAGAGCAGGCGGACAGGGTTATGGAGCAGCGGTCATTAGACCGCTGCTTCATAACTGGTGTTTCTGGCGAGTCTGAAAACTCGCCAGAAACACGGGCCCACAAGCTCCCTACGGAGCTTGTTAAATGGGCCCCTTATTGTCAAAACACAGCCCTCCAACATCTGATTTATCATTTTGTGATAAGTATTTGAGTTTAGCACTAATATAGATGTAAACATAAATATATTTTGATTTATATATTATCAGATTTATAAACTAACAGAACTACCTCATTGTTAGAACAAAAATAAAATATATATAATATGTAAATGATGTATTCAGTATTTCATATTAAAATTTAAACTATAACTTCACAATTCCCTGTCTCTTACTGTTTGCAGATATTATTTTGCCTTTCCAATTTCCACTGTTGCAAATCTCTTACAATTAAATGTTTCTTGTCACATTAAACTCTTCACATCTCTGACACATGGAAATAAAATGCCATCTGGGAGGAAGAGCAATTTTTTTTTTATTTTGAGGGGGCTTTTTTATTTTTATAGGGCTATTAGATTAGGTGTAATTGATTTTATTTTGGATAATTTCGTTAGATTTTTTCCATAGTTTAGTGTTTGTTATTTTTTGTACTTTAGAATTTTTTTATTTTTTGTAATTTAGTATTTTTTATTTTTTGTAATTGTAGCATTAATTTTTTTTAGTAAGGTTAAATTTTTTAATTTGTGATTTAATTTATTTAATTTGTAATTTAGTTTAATTTGTAGTTAGTTTAATTTTAGTGTAATAGTTATGTTAGATTCATTTATAGTTTACATTTTTTGTTTTTTTTAATTTCACAAGTAGGTTTTTATTTATTTTAAGATACAGATTTTGTAATTTTAATATAAAGTTAGGGGGTGTTAGGTTTAGGGGTTTATAGCTTAATTTAGTTTTTCGCGATGTGGGGGCTGTTGGTTTAGGGGTTAATAGGTTTATTTAGTGGCAGTGATGTGGGAGGCCAGAGTTTTAGGGGTTAATAGCTTTAATTAGTGGCGGCGATGTCGGGAAGCGGCGGAATAGGGGTTAATATCTTTATTATAGTGTGGGCGATGTTGGGGTGCAGGGGAATAGGGGTTAATAACTTTAGTATAGTGGCGACGATGTCGGGGAGCGGTGGAATAGGGGTTTATAAATCTTATTAGTGGCGTCGATGTCGGGAGCGGCAGATTAGGGGTTAATAGGTTTAATATAGTGTTTGCAATGTGGGAGGGCCTTGGTTTAGGGGTTAATAGGTAGTTTATGGGTGTTAGTGTACTTTGTAACACTTCAGTTATGAGTTTTGTGTAACAGTTTTGTTGCATAAAACTCATAACTACTGGTTTCAGATGGCGGTACGGATCTTGTCGGTATAGGCTGTAATGCAAGTTTTTTGTGTACAAGGCTTGTGTACAATACAAAATATCGCTGTACAATTTAAGAAATGAAGTAAACTATTATTAAGAATAGTATAGCACAGAACTACATGAAGAAATTCACTAGATGTGCACCATTTGTTTAGCTTACTCTCAGCTTAGAGCGCAATCAGCTTAGTGCTTGAGCAATTTCCAACATACATTTTACTGTGCACCCCCTTAGAACTTTACTATCTGAGGGATTAAGCTTAACCACAGTATATTAAATGCAGATGTTAGCATGTCCTAGATTATCGCTTAAATGATAAAAAATAACTATGGAGTTGTAATATTAACACAAAAATAGAAGTGTTATTTATTGCGCTCAAGCTATTTTAATGTTCTATAGTGCTAATATTTTTGCTCTCCACTTGTAATCTAAGCCTATGAGGCATAGTTATAAAGCTCTGTATGGAGCTTGAGGCCCCTTGTTTCCGGCGAGACTTAAGGTTATGAAGCAGCGGTCTAAAGACCGCTGTTCCATATCTTGTCCGCCTGCTCTAAGGCGGCGGACAGAAATCAACCTGATCGAATACGATCGGGTTGATTGACACGCTCTGCTAGTGGCCGATTGTCCACGAATCTGCAGGGGGCGGCATTGCACCAAGAACTGCTGGTGCAATGATAAATGCCGACAGGGTATGCTGTCGGCATTTATTGATGTGTAGCGATGTGCAGCGGACATGATACGCTACTTCGTATCATGTCCGCTCGCACATTGATACATAGGCCCCAATATCTTTACATCTTAGTATGCTTTGTATTTAAATTTAATACAATTTATTTTTCTGGGGTGTACCTATAAGTGTTCTGTTTGTGTTGTTTTTATCTTTCTGAAACCCCTGGGATTTTTAGTTGCCTCTGACCCAAAAATAAAAAAATACCCAAATCAAGTCCTTGGTTCTTAAAGTTTGCGTAAAAAAGGGATTTATTGAATATTTTGAAGGTATTATGGTATGAAACTGAATCTTGATTCTGTGCTAAACTGAGCATTGTCAACAAACTGTGGATGAAATTGCAGTATTGTAGTTTAAGAGCTTCTCTTCTGTCTTCATTGGAGATATTTTACCTGTCGGATTTTGTTTTTACAACTCTGTTAAATGACTAGAAGGATATTGATTTTTTACAACCTGTACTACCACAGCACATTTCACTTGAAAAGTTGAGTCATTTTTCAGTGGAAACTCAACTCAAACGTAACATCTAAAGACATATAACTGCTTCTGCACTATGTTCACATTGCATTAGGTCAGAAATACAGTCCATTTACTGTTAGGTACCAGGAATCATCCCTATAAAATAATAATTGATAAGACAGTAGAATTGACTTTATGCTAACAGTGCTCAAAAGGACAGGTCACAAGAGAAACACACTGTCTAAATACACATAGCAAAATGTAACTTATTCAACACTTACCAAAGAAGGTTTTTTTTTCAGTTTGAACTTAGATTATCCTCATTCTTGTCTCATCTTTTTCAAAAGACCTACTGAATTTGTTTTTTAGCCTCACCGCAATACTCGTAATGGCAGCACTATGGGAATCCCATGAAAAAACGTAATTTTTTCGAGTGCGGGACTGACGTTGCATTACGGGCTAAAAGGCTTGCGGTACAGTTATACCAACAAGACTCGTAATGGCTGCGTTGCTGTTTTAACACTGAAATGGCCATTTTTTCAGTGTTAAAACACGAACGCAAAACTCGTAACCTACATGTATCATAGCTTTGTATTTTGTTTCTTTAGTATAGGGAGGGGTAAACATGAAGCTTTGTGGAAGGTTAAATATTTAAACCAAAGCATCTTAATAAGGCTTAAACATTTTAGCACGGTCTATATTTTTAACATATTACAAGTGGTGAGTTAAAAGACATTAAACCCTCATACAACACTGTCTAATTAAGGGTGCTGCCATTTTTGGATTCACTACATGTATCTGAAGGAGAGTTGCTGCACATGCCTAAACACATCAGCACTGAAATGCAGTAAAAGGTAAATTTAAACATGGCAGCACCCATGATTAGAGGTAGGCGGGGCATAACCTCAATACTAAGCTTATAAAATGTATTTAGTGTTTAATGTCCCTTTTAGGTTTGGGCTTGTGTACAATACAAAATATCGCTGTACAGTTTAGCAGTTTTTAAGAAATGAAGTAAACTATTATTAAGAATAGTATAGCACAGAACTACATGAAGAAAGTCACTAGATGTGCACCATTGGTTTAGCTTATTCTCAGCTTAGAGCTCAATCAGCTTAGTGCTTGAGCAATTTCCAACATACATGGAGGTGGTGAAGTAAGTTTGTGCTAAGATTTCTACGTTGATATGCGCTTCTCAGCATTGTTGAAGCCCAATTCCTCTCAGAGTACAACGAATGTCAGAGGGACGTGAAGGGAGTATCACCTATTGAATACGATGATTTCTCTAACAGGGGTCTTTTTCATGGCTTCTTTGTTATCTGTCGTAGAGATTAATCTCCTACCTTCCTTTTCAGATCGACGATATACTTTCAATTTACTATTTCCTCTACTAATAACTGTTTTAGTACTGGTTTGGCTATCTGCTATATGTGGATGGGTGTCTTTTGGTAAGTATATTTTTTATTTCTTAAGACACCTCATCTATGGTTTGGCACTTTATGCATTTATATAAAGTTCTAAATATATGTATTGTACTTATATTTGCCATGAGTCAGGTTTATGTATTTCCTTCAGCAGACTGTCAGTTTCATATTTGGGAAATTTAAACATTTAAGAAATTTATTTCTTACCTGGGGTTTAGTCTTTTTTTTCAATTGACTACTTTCTTGCTATTGCAGGTATTAGGCCCGCGGGTGCATCAAATGCTAAACTTTATTGCGTCATTCTTGGCGTGAAAATTTTTTGGCGCAGAAAAAGGCGTTTATGACGCAACTTCGTCATTTCCGGCGTCATACGTGACCTTTCACACGTCAGCGTCATTAGTGACGCGAGTGTGTCATTTACGGTTATTTTTGGCGCCAAAAAAGTTTACGTTACGTTGTGCGTCATACTTGGAGCAAAATTTTTTTGCATTACTTCAATACCCCATTGATGTTTGCCTCTTGCTTTTTTCTCTGTCAGAGGCCTATTCTTTTGCATTTTTTCCCATTCCTGAAACTGTCATATAAGGAAATAGATCATTTTGCTTTATATGTTGTTTTTTCTCTTACATTGAGCAAGATGTCCCAATCTGATCCTGCCTCAGAAGTTTCTACTGGAACATTGCTGCCTGACATCGGTTCTACCAAAGCTAAGTGCATTTGTTGTAAAAGTGTAGAAATTATTCCACCAAATGTCATTTGTAATAGTTGTCATGATAAACTTTTACATGCAGATAGTGTTTCCATCAGTAATAGTACATTGCCAGTTGCAGTTCCTTCAACTTCTAATGTACATGATATACCTGTAAATTTTAAAGAATTTGTATCTGATTCTATTCTGAAGGCTTTGTCTGCATTTCCACCTTCTAATAAATGTAAAAGGTCTTTTAAAACTTCTCATTTAGCTGATGAAATTTCAAATGACCAGCAACATAATAATTTATCCTCTTCTGATGAGGATCTATCTGATTCAGAAGATCCTTCCTCAGACATTGACACTGACAAATCTACTTATTTATTTAAAATAGAGTATATGCGTTCTTTATTAAAAGAAGTGTTAATTACTTTGGATATTGAGGTAACCAGTCCTATTGACGTTCAGTCTAATAAACGTTTAAATGCTGTTTTTAAACCTCCTGTGGTTTCCCCAGGGGTTTTTCCAATTCCTGAGGCTATTTCTGATATGATTTCTAGGGAATGGAATAAGCCAGTTACTTCTTTTATTCCTTCTTCAAGGTTTAAAAAATTGTATCCTTTACCAGCAAAATCTATAGAGTTTTGGGAAAAAATCCCCAAAGTTGATGGGGCTATTTCTACTCTTGCTAAACGTACCACTATTCCTATGGAAGATAGTACTTTTTAAGGATCCTTTAGATAGGAAGCTTGAATCCTATCTAAGGAAGGCCTATTTATATTCAGGCCATCTTCTCAGACCTGCTATTTCTTTGGCTGATGTTGCGGCTGCCTCAACTTTTTGGTTGGAGAATTTAGCGCAACAAGATTTGGATCCTGACATATCTAGCATTACTCGTTTACTGCAACATGCTAATAATTTTATTTGTGATGCCATTTTTTATATTATCAAAATTGATGTTAGATTCATGTCTTTAGCTGTATTAGCTAGAAGAGCTTTGTGGCTTAAATCTTGGAATGCTGATATGACATCTAAATCTAGATTACTATCTCTTTCTTTCCAAGGTAATAATTTATTTGGTTCTCAGTTGGATTCTATTATTTCAACTATCACTGGAGGAAAAGGAGTTTTTCTGCCTCAGGATAAAAAACCTAAGGGTAGATCTAAGGCTTCTAACCGTTTTCGTTCCTTTCGTCAAAATAAAGAACAAAAACTCAATCCTCCTCCCAAGGAATCTGCTTCCAGTTGGAAGCCTTCCTCTAATTGGAATAAATCCAAGCCATTTAGGAAACCAAAGTCTGCCCCTAAGTCCGCATGAAGGTGCTGCCCTCATTCCAGCTCAGCTGGTAGGGGGCAGATTAAGGTTTTTTCAGGGATTTTTGGATAAAAACTGTCCAAAATCATTGGATTCAGAGCATTGTCTCTCAGGGGTATCGAATAGGATTCAAAGTAAGACCTCCTGTAAGAAGATGTTTTCTCTCACGCATCCCTGTAAATCCAGTAAAAGCTCAGGCTTTTCTGAAGTGTGTTTCAGATCTGGAGTCTTCAGGGGTAATCATGCCAGTTCCTCCTCAGGAACAACGTTTGGGGTTTTATTCAAACCTATTCATTGTACCAAAGAAAGAAAATGTATTCAGACCAGTTCTGGATCTAAAAATTTTGAATCGTTATGTAAGAGTACCAACTTTCAAGATGGTGACTATAAGGACTATTCTGCCTTTTGTTCAGCAAGGACATAATATGTCCACAATAGACTTGCAGGATGCATACCTTCATATTCCGATTCATACAGAACACTATCAGTTTCTGAGATTCTCTTTTCTAGACAAGCATTACCAATTTGTTGCTCTTCCATTTGGCCTAGCAACAGCTCCAAGAATCTTTTCAAAGGTTCTGGGTGCCCTACTATCTGTAATCAGAGAACAGGGTATTGTGGTGTTTCCTTATTTGGACGATATCTTGGTACTAGCTCAGTCTTTACATACTGCAGAATCTCACATGAATCAACTAGTGTTGTTTCTTCGGAAACATGGTTGGAGGATCAATTTACCAAAAAGTTTTTTGATTCCTCAGACAAGGGTCACCTTTTTAGGCTTCCAGATAGATTCAGTGTCCATGACTCTGTCTCTAACAGACAAGAGACGTTTAAAATTGGTTGCAGCATGCCGGCACCTTCAGTCTCAGTCATACCCTTCAGTGGCTATGTGCATGGAAGTTTTAGGTCTCATGACTGCAGCATCGGACGCGATCCCCTTTGCTCATTTTCACATGAGACCTCTACAGCTTTGCATGCTGAATCAATGGTGCAGGGATTATACAAAGATATCACAATTAATATCCTTGAATCCCAATGTACGACAATCTCTGACATGGTGGATAGATCACCATCTTTTGGTTCAAGGGGCTTCCTTTGTTCGGCCAACCTGGACTGTGATCTCAACAGATGCGAATCTTTCAGGTTGGAGAGCTGTTTGGGGATCTCTGACAGCACAAGGGGTTTGGAAATCTCAAGAAGTAAGATTGCCAATAAATATTTTAGAACTCCGTGCAATTATCAGGGCTCTTCAGTCTTGGCCTCTGCTAAAGAGAGAACCGTTCATTTGTTTTCAGACAGACAATATCACAACTGTGGCTTATGTCAATCATCAGGGTGGGACTCACAGTCCCCAAGCTATGAAAGAAGTATCTCGGATACTTGCTTGGGCGGAATCCAGCTCCTGTCTAATCTCTGCGGTGCATATCCCAGGTGTAGACAATTGGGAGGCGGATTATCTCAGCCGCCAGAATTTACTTCCAGGGGAGTGGTCTCTCCATCCAGATGTGTTTTCTCAGATTGTTCAGATGTGGGGTCTTCCAGAGATAGATCTCATGGCCTCTCATCTAAACAACAAACTTCCCAGATACCTGTCCAGGTCCAGGGATGTTAAGGCGGAAGCAGTGGATGCACTGACACTTCCTTGGTGTTATCATCCTGCTTACATCTTCCCGCCTCTAGTTCTCCTTCCAAGAGTGATCTCCAAAATCATCATGGAACAGTCTTTTGTGTTGCTGGTGGCTCCAGCATGGCCACACAGGTTTTGGTATGCGGATCTGGTTCGGATGTCCAGTTGCCCGCCTTGGCCACTTCCGTTATGGCCGGACCTACTATCTCAAGGTCCGTTTTTCCATCAGGATCTCAAATCATTAAATTTGAAGGTATGGAAATTAAACGCTTAGTACTAAGTCATAGAGGTTTCTCTGACTCAGTGATTAATACTATGTTACAAGCTCGTAAATCTGTCTCTAGAAAGATTTATTATAGAGTTTGGAAGACTTACATTTCATGGTGTTCTTCTCATAAATTTTCCTGGCATTCTTTTAGAATTCCTAGAATTTTAGAGTTCCTTCAGGATGGTTTGGATAAGGGTTTGTCTGCAAGTTCCTTAAAAGGTCAAATCTCAGCTCTTTCTGTTTTATTTCACAGAAAGATTGCTATACTTCCTGATATTCACTGTTTTGTACAAGCTTTAGTTCGTATGAAGCCTGTCATTAAATCATTTTCTCCTCCTTGGAGTCTTAATTTGGTTCTGAAGGTTGTACAGGCTCCTCCATTTGAGCCTATGCATTCTTTGGACATTAAACTACTTTCTTGGAAAGTGTTGTTCCTTTTGGCTATCTCTTCTGCTAGAAGAGTTTCTGAGCTATCTGCTCTTTCTTGTGAGTCTCCTTTTCTGATTTTTCATCAGGATAAGGCAGTTTTGCGTACTTCTTTTCAATTTTTACCTAAGGTTGTGAATTCTAACAACATTAGTAGAGAAATTGTCCCTTCCTTATGTCCTAATCCTAAGAATTCTTTGGAAAGATCCTCAAATTCTTTGGATGTGGTAAGAGCTTTCAAATATTATGTGGAAGCTACTAAAAATTTCAGGAAGACTTCCAGTCTATTTGTTTTATTTTCTGGTCCTAGGAAAGGTCAGAAGGCTTCTGCCATTTTTTTGGCTTCTTGGTTGAAACTTTTGATTCATCAAGCTTATTTGGAGTCGGGTCAGGCCCCGCCTCAGAGAATTACAGCTCATTCTACTAGATCGGTCTCCTCTTCGTGGGCTTTTAAGAATGAAGCTTCAGTTGATCAGATTTGCAAAGCGGCAACTTGGTCCTCTTTGCATACATTTACTAAATTCTACCGTTTTGATGTATTTGCTTCTTCAGAAGCAGTTTTTGGTAGAAAAGTTCTTCAGGCAGCTGTTTCAGTATGATTCTTCTGCTTTGTCATTTAAGTTTTTTTCTTTCAAAAATGGAAATAAACTTATTTTATGGGGTTGTGGATTAATTTTTTTCAGCGGAATATGGCTGTTTTTATTTTTATTCCCTCCCTCTCTAGTGACTCTTGAGTGGAAGATCCACATCTTGGGTATTGATATCCCATATGTCACTAGCTCATGGACTCTTGCTAATTACATGAAAGAAAACATAATTTATGTAAGAACTTACCTGATAAATTCATTTATTTCATATTGGTAAGAGTCCATGAGGCCCACCCTTTTTATGGTGGTTATGATTTTTTGTATAAAGCACAATTATTTCCAAATTTCCTTTGTTGATGCTTTCTACTCCTTTCTTTATCACCCCACTGCTTGGCTATTCGTTAAACTGAATTGTGGGTGTGGTGAGGGGTGTATTTATAGGCATTTTGAGGTTTGGGAAACTTTTCCCCTCCTGGTAGGATTGTATATCTCATATGTCACTAGCTCATGGACTCTTGCCAATATGAAAGCACTATTTTAATGTTCAATAGTGCTAATATTTTTGCTCTCCACTTGTAATCTAAGCCTATGGGGCATAGTTATAAAGTTCCGTATGGAGCTTGAGGCCCCTTGTTTCCAGCGAGCCTTAAAGGGACACTGAACCCAATTTTTTTCTTTTGTATTTCAGAAAGGGCATGCAATTTTAAGCAACTTTCTCATTTGCTCCTATTATCAATTTTTCTTCATTCTCTTGCTATCTTTATTTGAAAAAGAAGGCATCTAAGCTTTTTTTGGTTTCAGTACTCTGGACAGCACTTTTTTTATTGGTGGATGAATTTATCCACCAATCAGCAAGGACAACCCAGGTTGTTCACCAAAAATGGGCCGGCATCTAAACTTACATTTGTGCATTTCAAATAAAGATACCAAGAGAATGAAAAAAAAATTATAATAGGAGTAAATTAGAAAGTTGCTTAAAATTGCATGCTCAATCTGAATCATGAAAGAAAAAATTTGGGTACAGTGTCCCTTTAAGGCTCGCCAGAAAAAGAAGTTATGAAGCAGTGGTTTAAAGACCACTGCTCCATATCTTGTCCGCCTGCTCTAAGGCGGCGGACAGAAATCAACCTGATCGAATACGATCTGGTTGATTGACACCCTCTGCTAGTGGCCGATTGGCCGTGAATCTGCAGGGGGGGCGACATTGTATCAGCAGTTCACAGTTGATTGACACGCTCTGCTAGTGGCCGATTGTCTGCGAATCTGCAGGGTGTGGCATTGTACCAAGAACTGCTGGTGCAATGATAAATGCCTACAGGGTATGCTGTCGGCATTTATCGATGTGTAGCGAGGTGCAGCGGACATGATACGCTACTTCGTATCACGTCCGCTCGCACATTGTTACATAGGCCCCAATATCTTTACATCTTAGTATGCTTTGTATTTAAATTTAATACAATTTATTTTTCTGGGTTGTACCTATAAGTGTTCTGTTTGTGTTGTTTTTATCTTTCTGAAACCCCTGGGATTTTTAGTTGCCTCTGACTGAAAAATAAAAAAATACCCAAATCAAGCCCTTGGTTCTTAAAGTTTGAGTAAAAAAACATAATTTATGTAAGAACTTACCTGATAAATTCATTTCTTTCATATTAGCAAGAGTCCATGAGCTAGTGACGTATGGGATATACATTCCTACCAGGAGGGGCAAAGTTTCCCAAACCTCAAAATGCCTATAAATATACCCCTCACCACACCCACAAATCAGTTTAACGAATAGCCAAGAAGTGGGGTGATCAGAAAAAAGTGCGAAGCATAAATATAAGGAATTGGAATAATTGTGCTTTATACAAAAAAATCATAACCACCACAAAAAAGGGTGGGCCTCATGGACTCTTGCTAATATGAAAGAAATGAATTTATCAGGTAAGTTCTTACATAAATGATGTTTTCTTTCATGTAATTAGCAAGAGTCCATGAGCTAGTGACGTATGGGATAATGACTACCCAAGATGTGGATCTTCCACGCAAGAGTCACTAGAGAGGGAGGGATAAAATAAAGACAGCCAATTCCGCTGAAAAAAATCCACACCCAAAAATAAAGTTTAAATCTTATAAAGAAAAAAACTGAAAATATAAGCAGAAGATTCAAACTGAAACAGCTGCCTGAAGTACTTTTCTACCAAACACAGCTTCAGAAGAAGAAAACACATCAAAATGGTAGAATTTAGTAAAAGTATGCAAAGAAGACCAAGTTGCTGCTTTGCAAATCTGATCAACCAAAGCTTCATTCCTAAATGCCCAGGAAGTAGAAACTGACCTAGTAGAATGAGCTGTAATCCTTTGAGGCAGAGTTTTACCCGACTCGACATAAGCATGATGAATTAAAGATTTCAACCAAGATGCCAAAGAAATGGCAGAGGCCTTCTGACCTTTCCTAGAACCGGAAAAGATAACAAATAGACTAGAAGTCTTTCGGAAATTCTTAGTAGCTTCAACATAATATTTCAAAGCTCTAACTACATCCAAAGAATGCAATGATTTCTCCTTAGAATTCTTAGGATTAGGACATAATGAAGGAACCACAATTTCTCTACTAATGTTGTTAGAATTCACAACCTTAGGTAAAAATTTAAAAGATGTTCGCAACACCGCCTTATCCTGGTGAAAAATCAGAAAAGGAGACTCACAAGAAAGAGCAGATAATTCAGAAACTCTTCTGGCAGAAGAGATGGCCAAAAGGAACAAAACTTTCCAAGAAAGTAATTTAATGTCCAATGAATGCATAGGTTCAAACGGAGGAGCTTGAAGAGCCCCCAGAACCAAATTCAAACTCCAAGGAGGAGAAATTGACTTAATGACAGGTTTTATACGAACCAAAGCTTGTACAAAACAATGAATATCAGGAAGATTAGCAATCTTTCTGTGAAAAAGAACAGAAAGAGCAGAGATTTGTCCTTTCAAGGAACTTGCAGACAAACCTTTATCCAAACCATCCTGAAGAAACTGTAAAATTCTCGGAATTCTAAAAGAATGCCAGGAAAAATTATGAGAAAGACACCAAGAAATATTAGTCTTCCAGACTCTATAATATATCTCCCTAGATACGGATTTACGAGCCTGTAACATAGTATTAATCACAGAGTCAGAGAAACCTCTTTGACTAAGAATCAAGCGTTCAATCTCCATACCTTTAAATTTAAGGATTTGAGATCCTGATGGAAAAAAGGACCTTGCGACAGAAGGTCTGGTCTTAACGGAAGAGTCCACGGTTGGCAAGAGGCCATCCGGACAAGATCCGCATACCAAAACCTGTGAGGCCATGCTGGAGCTACCAGCAGAACAAACGAGCATTCCTTCAGAATCTTGGAGATTACTCTTGGAAGAAGAACTAGAGGCGGAAAGATATAGGCAGGATGATACTTCCAAGGAAGTGACAATGCATCCACTGCTTCCGCTTGAGGATCCCTGGATCTGGACAGATACCTGGGAAGTTTCTTGTTTATATGAGAGGCCATCAGATCTATTTCTGGAAGTCCCCACATTTGAACAATCTGAAGAAATACCACTGGGTGAAGAGACCATTCGCCCGGATGTAACATTTGGCGACTGAGATAATCCGCTTCCCAATTGTCTATACCTGGGATATGAACCGCAAAAACTAGACAGGAGCTGGATTCCGCCCATACCAGAATTCGAGATACTTCTTTCATAGCCAGAGGACTGTGAGTCCCTCCTTGATGATTGATGTATGCCACAGTTGTGACATTGTCTGTCTGAAAACAAATGAACGATTCTCTCTTTAGAAGAGGCCATGACTGAAGAGCTCTGAAAATTGCATGGAGTTCCAAAATATTGATCGGTAATCTCACCTCCTGAGATTCCCAAAACCCTTGTGCTGTCAGAGACCCCCACACAGCTCCCCAACCTGTAAGACTTGCATCTGTTGAAATTACAGTCCAGGTCGGAAGAACAAAAGAAGCCCCCTGAACTAAACGATGGTGATCTGTCCACCACGTCAGAGAGTGTCGTACAATCGGTTTTAAAGATATTAATTGAGATATCTTTGTGTAATCCATGCACCACTGGTTCAGCATACAGAGCTGAAGATGTCGCATGTGAAAACGAGCAAAGGGGATCGCGTCCGATGCAGCAGTCATAAGACCTAGAATTTCCATGCATAAGGCTACCGAAGGGAATGATTGTGACTGAAGGTTTCGACAAGCTGATATCAATTTTAGACGTCTCTTGTCTGTCAAAGACAGAGTCATGGACACTGAATCTATCTGGAAACCTAAAAAGGTTACCGTTGTCTGAGGAATCAATGAACTTTTTGGTAAATTGATCCTCCAACCATGATCTTGAAGAAACAACACAAGTCGATTCGTATGAGATTCTGCTAAATGTGAAGACTGAGCAAGTACCAAGATATCGTCCAAATAAGGAAATACCACAATACCCTGTTCTCTGATTACAGACAGAAGGGCACCGAGAACCTTTGTAAAAATTCTTGGAGCTGTTGCTAGGCCAAACGGTAGAGCCACAAACTGGTAATGCTTGTCTAGGAAAGAGAATCTCAGAAACTGATAGTGATCTGGATGAATCAGAATATGCAGATATGCATCCTGTAAATCTATTGTAGACATATAATGCCCTTGCTGAACAAAAGGCAGGATAGTCCTTACAGTTACCATTTTGAATGTTGGTATCCTTACATAACGATTCAATATTTTTAGATCCAGAACTGGTCTGAAGGAATTCTCCTTCTTTGGTACAATGAAGAGATTTGAATAAAACCCCAGCCCCTGTTCCAGAACTGGAACTGGCATAATTACTCCAGCCAACTCTAGATCTGAAACACATTTCAGAAACGCTTGAGCCTTCGCTGGGTTTACTGGGACACGGGAAAGAAAAAATCTCTTTGCAGGAGGCCTTATCTTGAAGCCAATTCTGTACCCTTCTGAAACAATGTTCTGAATCCAAAGATTGTGAATGGAATTGATCCAAATTTCTTTGAAAAAACGTAATCTGCCCCCTACCAGCTGAGCTGGAATGAGGGCCGCACCTTCATGTGGACTTAGGAGCTGGCTTTGGTTTTCTAAAAGGCTTGGATTTATTCCAGACTGGAGATGGTTTCCAAACTGATACCGCTCCTGAGGATGAAGGATCAGGCTTTTGTTCCTTGTTGTGACGAAAGGAACGAAAACGATTATTAGACCTAAATTTACCTTTAGATTTTTTATCCTGTGGTAAAAAAGTTCCTTTCCCTCCAGTAACAGTTGAGATAATAGAATCCAACTGAGAACCAAATAATTTATTACCCTGGAAAGAAAGGGAAAGCAGAGTAGACTTAGAAGACATATCAGCATTCCAAGTTTTAAGCCATAAAGCTCTTCTAGCTAAAATAGCTAGAGACATAAACCTGACATCAACTCTAATGATATCAAAGATGGCATCACAAATAAAATTATTAGCATGTTGAAGAAGATTAATAATGCTATGAGAATTATGATCTGTTACTTGTTGCGCTAAAGCTTCTAACCAAAAAGTTGAAGCTGCAGCAACATCCGCTAAAGATATAGCAGGTCTAAGAAGATTACCTGAACACAAATAAGCTTTTCTTAGAAAGGATTCAATTTTCCTATCTAAAGGATCCTTAAAGGAAGTACTATCTGCCGTAGGAATAGTAGTACGCTTGGCAAGAGTAGAGACAGCCCCATCAACCTTAGGGATTTTGTCCCAAAACTCTAATCTGTCAGATGGCACAGGGTATAATTGCTTAAAACGTTTAGAAGGAGTAAATGAATTACCCAAATTATTCCATTCCCTGGAAATTACTTCAGAAATAGCATCAGGGACAGGAAAAACTTCTGGAATAACTACAGGAGATTTAAAAACCTTATTTAAACGTTTAGATTTAGTATCAAGAGGACCAGAATCCTCTATTTCTAATGCAATAAGGACTTCTTTAAGTAAAGAACGAATAAATTCCATTTTAAATAAATATGAAGATTTATCAGCATCAACCTCTGAGACAGAATCCTCTGAACCAGAAGAACCATTATCAGAATCAGAATGATGATGTTCATTTAAAAATTCATCTGAAAAATGAGAAGTTTTAAAAGACTTTTTACGTTTACTAGAAGGAGGAATAACAGACATAGCCTTCTTAATGGATTTGGAAACAAAATCTCTTATGTTATCAGGAACACTCTGAGTATTAGATGTTGACGGAACAGCAACAGGTAATGTAACAGTACTAAAGGAAATATTATCTGCATTAACAAGTTTGTCATGACAATCAGTACAAACAACAGCTGGAGGAACAGATACCATAAGTTTACAGCAGATACACTTAGCTTTGGTAGATCCAGCACCAGGCAGCGATTTTCCAGAAGTATCTTCTGACACAGTGTCAACGTGGGACATCTTGCAATATGTAATAGAAAAAACAACATATAAAGCAAAATTGATCAAATTCCTTAAATGACAGTTTCAGGAAAGGGAAAAAATGCCAGTGAACAAGCTTCTAGCAACCAGAAGCAATAAATAATGAGACTTAAATAATGTGGAGACAATAGTGACGCCCATATTTTTTTAGCGCCAAAAAAGATGCCCACATTATTTGGCGCCTAAATGCTTTTGGCGCCAAAAATGACGCCACATCCGGAACACCGACACTTTTGGCGCAAAAAAAACGTCAAAAAATGACGCAACTTCCGGCGACACGTATGACGCCGGAAACAGAAAAAAATTTTGCGCCAAAAAAGTCAGCGCCAAGAATGACGTAATAAAATGAAGCATTTTCAGCCCCCGCGAGCCTAACAGCCCACAGGGAAAAAAGTCAAATTTTAAGGTAAGAAAAAATGTATTTATTCATATGCATTATCCCAAATATGAAACTGACTGTCTGAAATAAGGAACGTTGAACATCCTGAGTCAAGGCAAATAAATGTTTGAATACATATATTTAGAACTTTATAAAAAAGTGCCCAACCATAGCTTAGAGTGTCATAGAAAATAAGACTTACTTACCCCAGGACACTCATCTACATGCTGTAGAAAGCCAAACCAGTACTGAAACGAAAATCAGTAGAGGTAATGGTATATATAAGAGTATATCGTCGATCTGAAAAGGGAGGTAAGAGATGAATCTCTACGACCGATAACAGAGAACCTATGAAATAGACCCCGTAGAAGGAGATCATTGAATTCAAATAGGCAATACTCTCCTCACATCCCTCTGACATTCACTGCACGCTGAGAGGAAAACCGGGCTCCAACCTGCTGCGGAGCGCATATCAACGTAGAATCTAGCACAAACTTACTTCACCACCTCCATAGGAGGCAAAGTTTGTAAAACTGATTTGTGGGTGTGGTAAGGGGTGTATTTATTGGCATTTTGAGGTTTGGGAAACTTTGCCCCTCCTGGTAGGAATGTATATCCCATACGTCACTAGCTCATGGACTCTTGCTAATTACATGAAAGAAAGGGATTTATTGAATATTTTGAAGGTATTATGGTATGAAACTGAATCTTGATTCTCTGCTAAACTGAGCATTGTCAACAAACTGTGGATGAAATTGCAGTATTGTAGTTTAAGAGCTTCTGTCTTTATAGGAGATATTTTACCTGTCGGATTTTGTTTTTACAACTCTGTTAAATGACTAGAAGGATATTGATTTTTTACAACTTTACTACCACAGCACATTTCACTTTAAAAGTTGAGTCATTTTTCAGTGGAAACTCAACTCAAACTTAACATCTAAAGACATATAACTGCTTCTGCACTATGTTCACATTGCATTAGGTCAGAAATACAGTCCATTTACTGTTAGGTACCAGGAATCATCCCTATATAATAATAATTGATAAGACAGTAGAATTGACTTTATGCTAACAGTGCTCAAAAGGACAGGTCACAAGAGAAACACACTGTCTAAATACACATAGCAAAATGTAACTTATTCAACACTTACCAAAGAAGGTTTTTATTTCAGTTTGAACTTAGATTATCCTCATTCTTGTCTCATCTTTTTCTAAAGACCAAGTGAATTTGAACAACATGAATACAATTCCATTGCATCAAGGAAAATGTCTGACATGTAGTCATTTAAGTATTTTAAAAATGTTAGAAGTGTGTCATGTAGCAGTGATTTAACCCTTTAAAGGCATGGTATCTTTTGGGCAATTAAGCTGCAAATTTTAACAGTGTGTCAATAGGCAATCAAGGAGTTATTCCTATGTTGTCAATAGTCAGGGGGTTAAATTACAAATAAGTTACTGTTAATCAATGGGGGGGGTGTAAATGACAAACTATAAGCTAGATCAGTTGTTTGAATCAATTAAACAGCAGTTTTTTGTGTTTTTTGCATTACTAGTAACTAAGGGTCCGATGATCAATGTCTCTGGGCTGGCAAGATTATTTAAGAATGCTCACCAGTATTTCTATTTCCCTGGTGGAATTATCTAAAGCCACTTTTTACCCTGAAAATAGGGCGTCTCGCTAATGGACGCAGTATGGGTAGCATAGAGGGTAATCTCATTTACTGTTCAAACAAAGAGTTTGTCGGGATGAAACAGTTGCACTAAACTTCACTATGAACCCTCTTCATGCGGTCACCAGCCGCTCACTGAATTTGAAATGTGAGGTACCCCTTTAATATATATATTTGCATGTTCAAATTCAGATAAGCCTATAGAATGAAAGCTTTCATTTCATTCTATTGACTGATTTGAATTTGAACATGCAAATCAGCCAATAGGAATGCAAGGGTACCCCAATAAAAAAGGGGTAACTTGCATTCCAAATTCAATGTGCGGCTGGTTTTCCGCATGAAGCGGACCTCCGTGTTCTAGCTCTGAAAAGAAGTCCTCCACTTCCACTGCCGGGATGAAGATAAGAGATGGAGCACCACCATTATTATCTTTGGTTAGTACCATCTTGGGCTTTAGTGTTAGGTTTTTATATTTTTGGGTGGGTTTTTTTAAGATTAGTTTTTTTTTTTTTTTTTATCTGGGCAGCAAAAGATCTAAACGCCCAGCCAAATGTCCTTTTCAGGGCACTTTTTAGATTAGTTTTTTTTTGGGGGGGGGGGTAATGTTGGGGGGTTGTGGTTTTTTTATTAAGAAAAAGAGCTTGATAACTTTAGGGTCATTTTAAGGGCTATTTGTAGTTTAGTTTTAGAACAGTTTTTTTTTCTTTTTTGGGGTGTTTATTTTTATTTTGGGGTTTTAGAATAGGCATAACTTTTTATTTTTGGTAATTTGTTTGTTATTTTTTGTAATGTTTGTGTTTGTTTTTGTAATGTTGGGGGTTTTGTTTTTAAAGTAATGCAATGGTAGGTTGTTTTTTTTATTTGAGTAATGTTAGTTTTTTTTTATTTTAATAGTAATGTTAGTTTTTTTTAGTATTAATATAATGGTAGGTTTTTTATTTTTAAAGGTAGGATTATATTTTTTTACTTTCACAGGTAAGTTTTTATTCTTTTAAAGGTAGTTAGTTTTTTTGTAAAGGTTAGTCTATTTTGGGTTAACTTAGGTGGTGTTAGGTTAGGGGGGTTAGATGTTAGGGGGCTATTTTGCGCTGGGGGCTGGCGGTTTAGGGGTTAATAGTGTAGTGTTTTGCTATTCGTTAGGGGGTTGGTGGTTTAGGGGTTAATCTTTTAGTGGGGATTTTGTGGTGGGCTATGTGGCAGTTTAGGGGTTATTAGAGTAGGAGCTTATGGAGATCGGGTTTTGCGATAGTAGGGTGTTTTTTCTGACTTTTTTTTCTCCATTGACTTCTTTGGGGGAATAGGTTATCACACGGGCAAAAGTGCAAGATTGGCTTTCTGCCCCCGTCGAGTTTGCGCGAGTGAGATAACTTTTTACTTTCAACCCGTAATACGAGCGCAAAAGGAATACACTAGCGCAGTTAGCGCTCTAGCTAAAGCGCTAATTAGCGCTCCACTTGTAATCTAGCCCAAAGCGCAGGTTTTTTTGGGTTATCGTAAAATAGGCTGAACTTGGGCATTCCATGGGTGTGTATGAAATTGTCTCTCAAATCAATGCATTATTATCTAAACATTTCTGACCTACAGATATCACTGTTTTTTCTTGCAAATTAAAATGTGGTGAGTTTTAAAACCTATGCATATGAAAATAACAGCGGATTTAAGGTACAGTGCATTGAAAACAGTGTATTTTGATTTGTCTTAGTTGTAATATTAAAGTTTAAAAATACACCGGGTTCTCCTGTGTACTTTGTCCTATATTGCAAACTTTTACATAGCAGAGAGGTCTCATTATTTCTGTGGGAGACAGCTCGCCACTCGCAGGGACAGCCCATTTTCTTTGATAATTGCACCAAGACTGTCTCTGCGTGGCTAAACATGGTTTAGCAAGTTTTGGTTTTTGATCATTGGGCTGTTTGGGTCACGGTTTTGTGTCTTACTGGCATCCAAGAGTTAAAATAACTCTAATGTTAAAAGAAACAAGTGGTTTGCACAAGCAAACATTTAAATCAGTTTTATGTGTGCTACTAGTAACCTATTGCAATTTATTGGATTAATCACTTACTGTATTATATAAGTGCTTAGCAACACAGACTATAAAAACTATAACAATTCTATCTCCTAATTTAGGCCTTTTAGGCCCTTTTTCTGGCCAAAACAGCTACTTTTTGATTCAACATGATCAAAATAGTGTATTTTTGGCTCTTTTTCCCCAGCCAAGAGCGCGTTTTTGGATCCTTGCTAAAAGCCCTATTTTTACTATGGGGACAAAAAGTTGTCTTCGGTTACAATCCATTTTTGAGTCACTTTTCAGCACCTTTTTGAAGCCGGTTTTTCGAAACCTCAAGGCACTTGATAAAGCCTTGAAAATCCATTTTGGGCATCTTTACAACTAGAAAAAACAGCCTAAGGGGCCTAGCACAGCCACAAACCTCAGCAATAATAATAATGCGATATAAACCATATGGCTAATATATATATTTACTTTTTTACTCCATTGACTTCTATGGGGGAATATGTGAATGCACATGCGATATTCTAACTTTGTCTTTTTGCGGGCATTGGGTTAGCGCGCCAACAAAAACTTTTTACTTTCAACTTGTAGTATGAACGCTACCCGACGTGCGAAAATCGCTTACTTCTAGAGGAGTTAGCGCACAAGTGGGATCGATAAATACCACTCCACTCGTAATCTGGCCCAATATGAGTTACATTTTTATCCACTATAAAAACCCTAAATATTTTGACAGATATTTTTCTGTTTTTTAGAAGATCTTTAGTTGCCATAGTGAATTTATTATAAGATTATTTTTTTAAGCTTAGGCAATTTTGCTCTGACTTATTTTATGTCTTACATTGTGATATGAAGTATTTGTACCATACACATCTAAAATTCTCACAACATTAAACATTCAGTAAATTGTCTCTGTTTGAATGTTCAGTAAAAGATATTTTTGTAAATTGCATAGTTTACTGAGCAATTAAATAGAAATAAGAGCATGCTGTTGGAGTGCAGCAACACATCCTATATTATAAAAGACAAGAGTTTGTCTGAAGCCGTCATGCGCAGTTCAGACAAACTCTTGCAGCTGATCGCACGCGCACCCACCCGGCAGCAGCGCGAGGACCCGGCAGCACAGCTGATCAGTGAAACAAAGCAGCGCGAGGACCGGCAAGTGAAGGCGCACAGGGGAGAGAGAGAGAGAGAGAGAGGGAGAGAGAGGGAGAGAGAGAGAGGGAGAGAGAGGGAGAGAGAGGGAGAGAGAGGGAGAGAGAGGGAGAGAGAGAGAGAGAGGGAGAGGGAGAGAGAGAGAGAGAGAGAGAGAGAGAGAGAGATAACACAACACGGCCCGTGTGAACGGGCTTTAGGACTAGTTTAATTTATATAGTGTTAAGTATAAGCTTAAATAAATCAAAGCAAAATAATCTCTATATCTAAATCCTAGAACACCTGGCTCCTTAGATCATTCATTTTAATTAGTTACCATGAGCGGCCTCTCTTCAGGAGCAACACATTTCTTGATATATTCAAGTTATAAATAAGCAAATGCTTTGGCCACTGACCCATGGTAGATTTGTTCATAACAGCAAATTCTCACATTTCAGTTATTACACAAAAAAACATTGTAGTCAACTCTTATGTTTGGCTTCTTGTTCAAAAACATTTCCATCCATTAGAAATGCTGCTATCTGCATTAGTTAAAGAGACCTCAAGCCCAAAACATTTATTGTAGGATTCAGACACAGAATACCATTTTTAACAACTTTCCAGTTTACTCCAGATACTCTCCCTCCAGTTCCCTGTTTCTCTGTTCACAACCTCCTTCTCTCCTCTCCTCTTGTTACCTCCTCACATTTCAGTCTACATGGCATCTCCAGAATGGCCTGTGCTTTGTGGAAATTTCTCCTCTTCACTCCACAAGACTCTCCCCTAGTTTTCACAAAACGTTCCTTAAAGACTCTACTGTTCAGGGATGCATACAATATACACTAACCTTTCTTATATCAGTTCCTCTCCCCCTATTTTATCATCCCCTTGTTTTGTAGATCACATTCATGAAAGGTGATTTACAGAGTACAAGTATAAATGCAACCTTTACATATTATTCTTATTTTTATGGCACTGCCAAATCAGTTGGTGCTCTACAAAGAAATAATAATAATATTAACTTATGTGGTTTTAAACTCCCAAAATAAATCAACACATGTTGCCCGTTCAGGGCTTTATAAAA
This sequence comes from Bombina bombina, assembly GCF_027579735.1. Taxonomy (NCBI): domain Eukaryota; kingdom Metazoa; phylum Chordata; class Amphibia; order Anura; family Bombinatoridae; genus Bombina; species Bombina bombina. The sequence continues at coordinate 724,769,235 of NC_069503.1, read as the reverse complement.
AAAATAAAAATCATGTGACAACTGTTCCAAAAAGTGTTTTCTAATGGACTGGAATACCACTGTTGAATACTGTCAATACAAAGGTTTGGTGGTGTTTATATAGTCCACTCCAAAGCCACTTGAATACCACAAAAACCTATCCGCTAGATTTAGAGTTTTGCTGCCAAAGGGGTGCGTTAGCTATGCGTGTTTTTTTCCCCCCCCCCCGCACCTTTTAAACAACACTGGTATTTAGAGTTCTCTGAAGGGCTGCGATAGGCTCTAAAAAGGGAGCGTAGAGCATAATTTACCGCCACTTCAACTCTAAATACCAGCGTTGCTTACGGACGCGGCCAGCTTCAAAAACGTGCTCGTGCACGATTCCCCCATAGGAAACAATGGGGCAGTTTGAGCTTAAAAAAAACCTAACACCTGCAAAAAAGCAGCGTTCAGCTCCTAACGCAGCCCCATTGTTTCCTATGGGGAAACACTATCTAAGTCTGCACCTAACACCCTAACGTGTACCCCGAGTCTAAACACCCCTAACCTTACACTTATTAACCCCTAATCTGCCGCCCCCGCTATCGCTGACCCTTGCATTTTATTATTAACCCCTAATCTGCCGCTCCGTACACCGCCGCAACCTACATTATAGCTATGTACCCCTAATCTGCTGCCCCTAACATCGCCGACCCCTATATTATATTTATTAACCCCTAATCTGCCGCCCCCAACGTCGCCACTACCTACCTACACTTATTAACCCCTAATCTGCCAACCGGACCTCGGCGCCACTATAATAAATGTATTAACCCCTAAACCACCTCACTCCCGCCTCAAAAACCCTATAATAAATAGTATTAACCCCTAATCTGCCCTCCCTAACATCGCCGACACCTAACTTCAAGTATTAACCCCTAATCTGCCGACCGGACTTCGCCGCTACTCTAATAAATGTATTAACCCCTAAAGCTAAGTCTAACCCTAACCCTAACACCCCCCTAAATTAAATATAATTTAAATCTAACGAAATAAAATAAATCTAATTAAATAAATTAATCCTATTTAAAGCTAAATACTTACCTGTAAAATAAACCCTAATATAGCTACAATATAACGAATAATTATATTGTAGCTATTTTAGGATTTATATTTATTTTACAGGCAACTTTGTATTTATTTTAAATAGGTACAATAGTTATTAAATAGTTATTTACTATTTAATAGCTACCTAGTTAAAATAATTACAAAATTACCTATAAAATAAATCCTGACCTAAGTTACAATTAAACCTAACACTACACTATCAATAAATTAATAAACTAAACTACCTACAATTATCTACAATTAAATCAACTAATCTAAATTACAAAAAAACAAACACTAAATTACAAAAAATAAAAAAAGATTACAAGAATTTTAAACTAATTACACCTACTCTAAGCCCACTAAAAAAATAACAAATCCCCCCAAAATAAAAAAATGCCCTACCCTATTCTAAAATAAAAAGTTAACAGCTCTTTAACCTTACCAGCCCTTAAAAGGGCCTTTTGCGGGGCATGCCCCAAAGTCATCAGCTCTTTTGCATTTAAAAAAAAACATACAATCCCCCCCCCAACATTACAACCCACCACCCACATACCCCTAATCTAACCCAAACTCCCCTTAAAAAACCTAACACTAAGCCCCTGAAGATCTCCCTACCTTATCTTCACCACGCCGGGTATCACCGATCCGTCCAGAAGAGGGTCCGAAGTCTTCATCCTATCCAGCAAGAAGAGGACATCCGGACCGGTAGACATGTTCATCCAGGCGGCGTCTTCTATCTTCATCCATCCGGCGCGGAGCGGGACCATCTTGAAGCAGCCGACGCGGATCCATCCTCTTCTTCTGGCGACTCCCGACGAATGAAGGTTCCTTTAAGTGACGTCATCCAAGATGGCGTCCCTCAAATTCCGATTGGCTGATAGGATTCTATCAGCCAATCGGAATTAAGGTAGGAAAAATCTGATTGGCTGATTGAATCAGCCAATCAGATTCAAGATCAATCCGATTGGCTGATCCAATCAGCCAATCAGATTGAGCTCGCATTCTATTGGCTGATCAGAACAGCCAATAGAATGCAAGCTCAATCTGATTGGCTGATTGGATCAGCCAATCAGATTGAACTTGAATCTGATTGGCTGATTCAATCAGCCAATCAGATTTTTCCTACCTTAATTCCGATTGGCTGATAGAATCCTATCAGCCAATCGGAATTTGAGGGACGCCATCTTGGATGACGTCACTTAAAGGAACCTTCATTTGTCGGGAGACGCCGGAAGAAGAGGATGGATCCGCGTCGGCTGCTTCAAGATGGTCCCGATCCGCGCTGGATGGATGAAGATAGAAGACGCCGCCTGGATGAACATGTCTACCGCTCCGGATGTTCTCTTCTTGCCGGATAGGATGAAGACTTTGGACCCTCTGGAGGAGCTCTTCTTGTCGGATAGGATGAAGACTTCGGACCCTCTTCTGGACGGATCGGTGATACCCGGCGTGGTGAAGATAAGGTAGGGAGATCTTCAGGGGCTTAGTGTTAGGTTTTTTAAGGGGGGTTTGGGTTAGATTAGGGGTATGTGGGTGGTGGGTTGTAATGTTGGAGGGGGGGATTGTATGTTTTTTTTAAATGCAAAAGAGCTGATGATTTTGGGGCATGCCCCGCAAAAGGCCCTTTTAAGGGCTGGTAAGGTAAAAGAGCTGTTAACTTTTTATTTTAGAATAGGGTAGGGCATTTTTATATTTTGGGGGGGCTTTGTTATTTTTTTAGTGGGCTTAGAGTAGGTGTAATTAGTTTAAAATTCTTGTAATCTTTTTTTATTTTTTGTAATTTAGTGTTTGTTTGTTTTTTGTAATTTAGTTTAGTTGATTTAATTGTAGATAATTGTAGGTAGTTTAGTTTATTAATTTATTGATAGTGTAGTGTTAGGTTAGGTTTAATTGTAACTTAGGTTAAGATTTATTTTACAGGTAATTTTGCAATTATTTTTACTAGGTAGCTATTACATAGTAAATAACTATTTAATAGCTATTGTACCTAGTTAAAATAAATACAAAGTTGTCTGTAAAATAAATATAAATCCTAAAAGAGCTACAATATAATTATTCGTTATATTGTAGCTATATTAGGGTTTATTTTACAGGTAAGTATTTAGCTTTAAATAGGATTCATTTATTTAATAAGATTTATTTTATTTCGTTAGATTTAAATTATATTTAACTTAGGGGGGGGTGTTAGGGTTAGGGTTAGACTTAGCTTTAGGGGTTAATACATTTATTAGGGTAGCGGCAAGGTCCAGTCGGCAGATTAGGGGCTAATACTTGAAGTTAGGTGTCGGCGATGTTAGGGAGGGCAGATAAGGGGTTAATACTATTTATTATAGTTTTTTGAAGCGGGAATGAGGCGGTTTAGGGGTTAATACATTTATTATAGTGGCGGCGAGGTCCGGTCGGCAGATTAGGGGTTAATAAGTGTAGGTTAATAAGGGAGGTAATAAGTGTAGGTAGGTAGCGGCGACGTTGGGGGGGCAGATTAGGGGTTAATAAATATTATGTAGGTGTCGGCGATGTTAGGGGCAGCAGATTAGGGGTACATAGGGATAATGTAGGTTGCGGCGGTGTGCGGTCGGCAGATTAGGGGTTAAAAAATTTAATTATAGTGGCGGCGATGTGGGGGGACCTCGGTTTAGGGGTGCATATGTAGTTTATGGGTGTTAGTGTACTTTAGAGCACAGTAGTTAAGAGCTTTATGAACCGGCGTTAGCCCATAAAGCTCTTAACTCCTGAGTTTTTTCTGCGGCTGGAGTCTTGTCGATAGAGGGTCTAATGCTCACTTCAGCCAAGACTCTAAATACCGGCGTTAGGAAGATTCCATTGAAAAGATAGGATAGAGCATGTAATTTTAAAAAAACTTTCTAATTTACTTCTATTATCTAATTTCATTCATTCTCTTGATATACTTTGCTGAAAAGCATATCTAGATAGGCTCCGTAGCTGCTGATTAGTTGCTGCACATAGGTTTTATTAGTGGATTCCCTATGGCCTCTAGGGAGAGAGGGGGGGAAAATGGGATTGACCCTAAATAACCTATTGATACAAACCTAGGTGTTAACAATAGGTAGTGCCTTATGCCAAATAGTGCAAAATGTTATTAGGAAGAAGGACAGAGAAAGTGAAGCATATTGGGCACACTTTGTTAGGGGTCAAAACCAATGCTGTGAGTAGTGTGGTGTGTCGTGTATTGGTTTAAAACTTAACTTTTACTTTCAAAAAAGAGTGGAGTTATCCACCAGTGAGAATAAAATGACAAACAAAATAAAAGATGTGTCCGAGTGATACTCGGTACACAGGAGCTCCTCTCAGGTGTGATACAGTGATCAGTCTGTATCACAGAGTCCGGTGTATAGCTGGACAATAATTATCAATGTCCTCACCTATATGATTAAACTTGTATTTAGAGTACCATTATCATCAGTGGTATTAATAAATATATTACTCCATTCTTGGTTAGTTGATTTTCTATACGATTAATAGAGTGTTATGTCTGTTGGTTCATTTGTATGTGGATATATGCCATACAATATAATATAGATATATGTTCAGGATGTTGGAGGTAAAGAAGGATACATTTATCTTTATACTGTTCCACTTAGAGTTCCCCAATAGCCCAAATTTACCATTAATTATGTTGTAGGGTATTCCCTTAAATTAAAGAAATAAGTGTAGGACTGAGGGAATATGTGACTCTAGTAATGTTAGGTTTGCATTAGGTCTGAATTTATGAAGGAATATAAGCAACGGTAATCCTGCCTGTTGTATTCCACTATCATAAGACTATCCGTAGTTTAAATCATTCAAGCAATATTATGCTAACATTCGCTTTTTCAGACATACACTGATAATATTGTAATGGAATAGTTTCCAGATTAAGTGGTACCACGAGAGTTTTTAACTATAATAATAGCCTAAGTCTGAGCATATCGCTCCAACAAAGTAAGGCTGAAAACAGCCTAAGTAAGCAATTTTCTAGGCTAAAATTATTTAGTTTTTAACAATAGTTTAAGTTTCTAAGTTTTTTAAGTTTTTTAAGGTGTAGGATAAGGTGCCTAAAAGAGGCCAACAATTAAAGCTATAAACAACCGGACTTGTGAGAGAGGAGCAGTGCAAACGCCTGACGCGCGTTTCGCAACTGCTTTTTCAGAGGCGTCCGGTCCGACCGCCCCACACGGCTTATAAAGGATCATCAGCCAATCACATGGCCGATTCCATTTTTCCAAGTTCTGTCAACCTATCAGCAGTCGTCTTACACTTTTCAGTGTAAGGATGACTAGAGGGCGTCATAATCAGCTGTGGCCTATTGGGTACGGAGGTGTGTCTGCTCAGTAGCCAATAGATTTCCTGTGTAGTGTTTACATTTTCGTGTCGTTCCTTTCTATCTTGTATTTTTGACGATCATATTCGGTTACTTTTGATCTTATATATTGTGCAAAGCTGTATCTAAATTAAATCACAAAGGATTCCATATATGATTCTGTGTTAATATTTGTGCTATGTTTTGCACTGTAGTCAAATAAATGATCATTGTGTGCTTGTTTCCGCAGATGGTATTATGCGGTTGTGCTTATTCTAGTTGCGGTTTACATTTTAGTTCTGATAAGAATTTGCAGCTGGTTATTTAATATTTGCGAACAGGGTGTATCTGCTCACTTAGGCCAATGGATTCATTGTGTGCTGTTTCAACTACTATGTCGATCATTTATATCTTGTATATTCAGTATTTGACATGGTTATGTTTATCACACATATACTGCATAAGGCTTCTGTATTACGTAACCAGTAATTCCTCTGTATGAATGTTTTTACTTTGTTTCCCATTATCTGAGGTTTATTATTTTATCACAATCATTGTTTAGCACTTTTGAAAGGAATTTTCATGGGTTTAGGTCTAGTATTATTAAACCACTTGGTTTATTATTTGCCCCTAACATCGCCGACCCCTATATTATATTTATTAACCCCTAATCTGCCGCCCCCAACGTCGCCACTACCTACCTACACTTATTAACCCCTAATCTGCCAACCGGACCTCGGCGCCACTATAATAAATGTATTAACCCCTAAACCACCTCACTCCCGCCTCAAAAACCCTATAATAAATAGTATTAACCCCTAATCTGCCCTCCCTAACATCGCCGACACCTAACTTCAAGTATTAACCCCTAATCTGCCGACCGGACTTCGCCGCTACTCTAATAAATGTATTAACCCCTAAAGCTAAGTCTAACCCTAACCCTAACACCCCCCTAAATTAAATATAATTTAAATCTAACGAAATAAAATAAATCTAATTAAATAAATTAATCCTATTTAAAGCTAAATACTTACCTGTAAAATAAACCCTAATATAGCTACAATATAACGAATAATTATATTGTAGCTATTTTAGGATTTATATTTATTTTACAGGCAACTTTGTATTTATTTTAAATAGGTACAATAGTTATTAAATAGTTATTTACTATTTAATAGCTACCTAGTTAAAATAATTACAAAATTACCTATAAAATAAATCCTGACCTAAGTTACAATTAAACCTAACACTACACTATCAATAAATTAATAAACTAAACTACCTACAATTATCTACAATTAAATCAACTAATCTAAATTACAAAAAAACAAACACTAAATTACAAAAAATAAAAAAAGATTACAAGAATTTTAAACTAATTACACCTACTCTAAGCCCACTAAAAAAATAACAAATCCCCCCAAAATAAAAAAATGCCCTACCCTATTCTAAAATAAAAAGTTAACAGCTCTTTAACCTTACCAGCCCTTAAAAGGGCCTTTTGCGGGGCATGCCCCAAAGTCATCAGCTCTTTTGCATTTAAAAAAAAACATACAATCCCCCCCCCAACATTACAACCCACCACCCACATACCCCTAATCTAACCCAAACTCCCCTTAAAAAACCTAACACTAAGCCCCTGAAGATCTCCCTACCTTATCTTCACCACGCCGGGTATCACCGATCCGTCCAGAAGAGGGTCCGAAGTCTTCATCCTATCCAGCAAGAAGAGGACATCCGGACCGGTAGACATGTTCATCCAGGCGGCGTCTTCTATCTTCATCCATCCGGCGCGGAGCGGGACCATCTTGAAGCAGCCGACGCGGATCCATCCTCTTCTTCTGGCGACTCCCGACGAATGAAGGTTCCTTTAAGTGACGTCATCCAAGATGGCGTCCCTCAAATTCCGATTGGCTGATAGGATTCTATCAGCCAATCGGAATTAAGGTAGGAAAAATCTGATTGGCTGATTGAATCAGCCAATCAGATTCAAGATCAATCCGATTGGCTGATCCAATCAGCCAATCAGATTGAGCTCGCATTCTATTGGCTGATCAGAACAGCCAATAGAATGCAAGCTCAATCTGATTGGCTGATTGGATCAGCCAATCAGATTGAACTTGAATCTGATTGGCTGATTCAATCAGCCAATCAGATTTTTCCTACCTTAATTCCGATTGGCTGATAGAATCCTATCAGCCAATCGGAATTTGAGGGACGCCATCTTGGATGACGTCACTTAAAGGAACCTTCATTTGTCGGGAGACGCCGGAAGAAGAGGATGGATCCGCGTCGGCTGCTTCAAGATGGTCCCGATCCGCGCTGGATGGATGAAGATAGAAGACGCCGCCTGGATGAACATGTCTACCGCTCCGGATGTTCTCTTCTTGCCGGATAGGATGAAGACTTTGGACCCTCTGGAGGAGCTCTTCTTGTCGGATAGGATGAAGACTTCGGACCCTCTTCTGGACGGATCGGTGATACCCGGCGTGGTGAAGATAAGGTAGGGAGATCTTCAGGGGCTTAGTGTTAGGTTTTCTAAGGGGGGTTTGGGTTAGATTAGGGGTATGTGGGTGGTGGGTTGTAATGTTGGAGGGGGGGATTGTATGTTTTTTTTAAATGCAAAAGAGCTGATGATTTTGGGGCATGCCCCGCAAAAGGCCCTTTTAAGGGCTGGTAAGGTAAAAGAGCTGTTAACTTTTTATTTTAGAATAGGGTAGGGCATTTTTATATTTTGGGGGGGCTTTGTTATTTTTTTAGTGGGCTTAGAGTAGGTGTAATTAGTTTAAAATTCTTGTAATCTTTTTTTATTTTTTGTAATTTAGTGTTTGTTTGTTTTTTGTAATTTAGTTTAGTTGATTTAATTGTAGATAATTGTAGGTAGTTTAGTTTATTAATTTATTGATAGTGTAGTGTTAGGTTAGGTTTAATTGTAACTTAGGTTAAGATTTATTTTACAGGTAATTTTGCAATTATTTTTACTAGGTAGCTATTACATAGTAAATAACTATTTAATAGCTATTGTACCTAGTTAAAATAAATACAAAGTTGTCTGTAAAATAAATATAAATCCTAAAAGAGCTACAATATAATTATTCGTTATATTGTAGCTATATTAGGGTTTATTTTACAGGTAAGTATTTAGCTTTAAATAGGATTCATTTATTTAATAAGATTTATTTTATTTCGTTAGATTTAAATTATATTTAACTTAGGGGGGGTGTTAGGGTTAGGGTTAGACTTAGCTTTAGGGGTTAATACATTTATTAGGGTAGCGGCAAGGTCCGGTCGGCAGATTAGGGGCTAATACTTGAAGTTAGGTGTCGGCGATGTTAGGGAGGGCAGATAAGGGGTTAATACTATTTATTATAGTTTTTTGAAGCGGGAATGAGGCGGTTTAGGGATTAATACATTTATTATAGTGGCGGCGAGGTCCGGTCGGCAGATTAGGGGTTAATAAGTGTAGGTTAATAAGGGAGGTAATAAGTGTAGGTAGGTAGCGGCGACGTTGGGGGGGCAGATTAGGGGTTAATAAATATTATGTAGGTGTCGGCGATGTTAGGGGCAGCAGATTAGGGGTACATAGGGATAATGTAGGTTGCGGCGGTGTGCGGTCGGCAGATTAGGGGTTAAAAAATTTAATTATAGTGGCGGCGATGTGGGGGGACCTCGGTTTAGGGGTGCATATGTAGTTTATGGGTGTTAGTGTACTTTAGAGCACAGTAGTTAAGAGCTTTATGAACCGGCGTTAGCCCATAAAGCTCTTAACTCCTGAGTTTTTTCTGCGGCTGGAGTCTTGTCGATAGAGGGTCTAATGCTCACTTCAGCCAAGACTCTAAATACCGGCGTTAGGAAGATTCCATTGAAAAGATAGGATAGAGCATGTAATTTTAAAAAAACTTTCTAATTTACTTCTATTATCTAATTTCATTCATTCTCTTGATATACTTTGCTGAAAAGCATATCTAGATAGGCTCCGTAGCTGCTGATTGGTTGCTGCACATAGGTTTTATTAGTGGATTCCCTATGGCCTCTAGGGAGAGAGGGGGGGGAAATGGGATTGACCCTAAATAACCTATTGATACAAACCTAGGTGTTAACAATAGGTAGTGCCTTATGCCAAATAGTGCAAAATGTTATTAGGAAGAAGGACAGAGAAAGTGAAGCATATTGGGCACACTTTGTTAGGGGTCAAAACCAATGCTGTGAGTAGTGTGGTGTGTCGTGTATTGGTTTAAAACTTAACTTTTACTTTAAAAAAAGAGTGGAGTTATCCACCCGTGAGAATAAAATAACAAACAAAATAAAAGATGTGTCCGAGTGATACTCGGTACACAGGAGCTCCTCTCAGGTGTGATACAGTGATCAGTCTGTATCACAGAGTCCGGTGTATAGCTTGGACAATAATTATCAATGTCCTCACCTATATGATTAAACTTGTATTTAGAGTACCATTATCATCAGTGGTATTAATAAATATATTACTCCATTCTTGGTTAGTTGATTTTCTATACGATTAATAGAGTGTTATGTCTGTTGGTTCATTTGTATGTGGATATATGCCATACAATATAATATAGATATATGTTCAGGATGTTGGAGGTAAAGAAGGATACATTTATCTTTATACTGTTCCACTTAGAGTTCCCCAATAGCCCAAATTTACCATTAATTATGTTGTAGGGTATTCCCTTAAATTAAAGAAATAAGTGTAGGACTGAGGGAATATGTGACTCTAGTAATGTTAGGTTTGCATTAGGTCTGAATTTATGAAGGAATATAAGCAACGGTAATCCTGCCTGTTGTATTCCACTATCATAAGACTATCCGTAGTTTAAATCATTCAAGCAATATTATGCTAACATTCGCTTTTTCAGACATACACTGATAATATTGTAATGGAATAGTTTCCAGATTAAGTGGTACCACGAGAGTTTTTAACTATAATAATAGCCTAAGTCTGAGCATATCGCTCCAACAAAGTAAGGCTGAAAACAGCCTAAGTAAGCAATTTTCTAGGCTAAAATTATTTAGTTTTTAACAATAGTTTAAGTTTCTAAGTTTTTTAAGTTTTTTAAGGTGTAGGATAAGGTGCCTAAAAGAGGCCAACAATTAAAGCTATAAACAACCGGACTTGTGAGAGAGGAGCAGTGCAAACGCCTGACGCGCGTTTCGCAACTGCTTTTTCAGAGGCGTCCGGTCCAACCGCCCCACACGGCTTATAAAGGATCATCAGCCAATCACATGGCCGATTCCATTTTTCCAAGTTCTGTCAACCTATCAGCAGTCGTCTTACACTTTTCAGTGTAAGGATGACTAGAGGGCGTCATAATCAGCTGTGGCCTATTGGGTACGGAGGTGTGTCTGCTCAGTAGCCAATAGATTTCCTGTGTAGTGTTTACATTTTCGTGTCGTTCCTTTCTATCTTGTATTTTTGGCGATCATATTCGGTTACTTTTGATCTTATATATTGTGCAAAGCTGTATCTAAATTAAATCACAAAGGATTCCATATATGATTCTGTGTTAATATTTGTGCTATGTTTTGCACTGTAGTCAAATAAATGATCATTGTGTGCTTGTTTCCGCAGATGGTATTATGCGGTTGTGCTTATTCTAGTTGCGGTTTACATTTTAGTTCTGATAAGAATTTGCAGCTGGTTATTTAATATTTGCGAACAGGGTGTATCTGCTCACTTAGGCCAATGGATTCATTGTGTGCTGTTTCAACTACTATGTCGATCATTTATATCTTGTATATTCAGTATTTGACATGGTTATGTTTATCACACATATGCTGCATAAGGCTTCTGTATTACGTAACCAGTAATTCCTCTGTATGAATGTTTTTACTTTGTTTCCCATTATCTGAGGTTTATTATTTTATCACAATCATTGTTTAGCACTTTTGAAAGGAATTTTCATGGGTTTAGGTCTAGTATTATTAAACCACTTGGTTTATTATTTGAAAATTATATAAACAGATAATTGGAAAAACATAGGGTGATTACTCATAGTGCTAATGCCATTGATATCCCTTAGATACTTCTGACTGAAGTGTAGATTATTTCGGATTAAGTTTTTTATTACACATATATAGTGGTGGACTTCAATTACGTTTTCTAAATACTTATATATGTTGCATAGGACTGGAATACATGACTTTTTAAGTTCTTGTCTAATGAGAACACCTCTAGTTTATAGTATTTTTAATTCTTGGTGGGACACCCAATGAATACTGGGTATCGGTAAATTATTCCATTGGTCAGTTATTCTCTTATGTGTTGGGAGAGTGAAAAGAATGTAATCAATAGGATTTATCTCTTGTCAGTTCAGAAAGGCACTATATTGTATCATTTCGTTTAGTCCGTTAGGTGCTATACTCTGTAACCAGAAAATCCATTTTGATTCTGCCTCTAAAAGGGTATTTTCCATATTACCTCCTCTAATACCCAGGTTGAGTTTTTGTAGGACCCAACATTTCAAATCTGGTTTACTATTATGGCAGTCTAGAAAGTGTTTTGCAACTGATGTCAGTTTTTTTCCTTTCTCCAGATCTTTTTTGGCGTTTTTTATATTTCCCAGGTGTTCACCTAGTCTTCTCCTGAGTTCCCTAGTGGACATTCCCACATATTTTTTGTTGCAACTGCATTCCAAGCAGTATATTATGTTGCACGTCTTGCAGTTGAATAGACCATTAATTCTTTTCACCCCTTCTGGGAAAATAGATATTTCTTTGATATTCTTCATATAGATACAGAATTTGCAGGTACCACATGGATATGTGCCATTTAGACCATCTTTTCTGACACTAGGTCTTCTTGAAAAGTGACTCTTCATGACTTTATCTCTGATTGTTGGAGCCCTTTTCCAGCTAATTGCAACTTTGTTTCCCACATTTTTGGCTAGGTCTCTATCAGTATGTAGTATATGAACATGTTTGTTCAGAATGCTAGTCATTTCTTTGTGTGCTATGTTGTATGTGCCCACAAAATGGATTCTAGTGTCCTTAGTCTGTTTTTGTTTTGGGAAGAGCAGATCATTTCTGTTCATATGAAGTGCTTTGTGGTATGCCTTTTTGAGAATGCTGTTGGGATATCCTCTACTTTTTAGTCTGATTTTTAATTCCTTTGATTCTTTTTTAAAATTATCAATCTCTGAGCAATTTCTGCATATTCTTAAGAATTCGCCATATGGAATGGCTTTTTTAGTGGATGGGTGATGTGCGCTGTCGAAAGATAGTATAGAATTCGTAGCTGTTTTCTTTCTATGTATGCTGGATTGTACCTGTCCAAACATGTCCTTTGATATTGTTAGGTCAAGGAAGGTTACTGTTGAGTTACTGATTTCATAGGTTAGTTTCAGATTGAGATCATTGCAGTTAAGTTCCTGTATGAACTGTTTAAATCTCAATTCGTCCCCTTTCCATAGAATGAAGATATCATCTAAATACCTGAGCCATAACAGTATGTTGTCCATATATTGTTCCATTCTCTCCCCAAATACGTGTTCACGTTCCCACCATCCAAGATAGATATTTGCATATGTAGGGGCACATGCTGTGCCCATGGCGGTGCCACGTACCTGGAGAAAGAATTTGTCGTTGAACACAAAGTAATTATGGCTCAGGACGAATTTTAGAAGCTTCAGTATGAATTCGTTTTTAAGTGTATTTGCACTTGGTTCCATATCTAGGAAATAACCCACGGCATGACATCCCCACTTGTGTTCTATTGATGTGTATAGGGACTCGACATCGCATGTTGCAGCCAGGTGTTTGAGTCTAGGGTCATACCCTCAATTTTGTTTAAGACGTCCATAGTGTCCCTGATATATGAGGGGAGGGAAAGAACTATATCTCTTAGTCTTAGATCAATATATCGTGATGCCTGTTCGCATAGACTTCCAATGCCTGACACAATTGGTCTGCCAGGTGGTATTTTTTGGTTTTTGTGCACTTTTGGTAACAGATAAAGTGTAGCTACTTTAGGATTGTTAACACTTAGAAATTTGTATTCTCTTGTATCTATCAGTTCATCCTTTTTTGCTGTTTCAATAAGAGTATTGTAATTGGTTAGGAATTCTTGAGTAGGGTTTCCCCAGAGTGGTTTGTAACAGTTTTTGTCTCCTAGTTGTTTTCTTGCTTCTATTAGGTATAGTTCAGTAGGCCAGATCACAATATTTCCTCCCTTGTCAGAGGATTTAATTACCACATCCTCCCACTTCTGGATTTCTTTTAAAGCTCGTGATTCCCTCTCACTTATATTACTTGATTTGCCCTCTCGAAGTTTCAGGATATCTCTGATCACTACTTTTTGATAGGTGTCGATTTCAGAGAACTGACAGATTTGAGGCATATAAGTCGATTTTTTTACCAGTTCCTTTCTCCAATCATTGCTATTAGTGTCTTCATTTTCATTATCTTCCAAAAGGGATATCAAATCCATAATTGCTTGTGTGTCACAATCAGTGTCTTCATGTTTGGCAAATATTTTGTTTAATGCAATTTTTTGTAGTGAAAAGATGTATATCTTTTATGATTTCAAAGTAGTCTATATTGTTTGTTGGGGAAAAGGAAAGGCCTTTTTTCAGGACATCGATATGTTCTTGGGATAGTACTTTATTAGATAGATTTATAATTTGTAGGTCTGTGGTCTTCACCACCTCGGTCTCTTCGACCAATCCTCCTTGTTCCGATCGTTCCCATACCCCCATCTCGACCTGTTCCTGAGGTTGCGCTCTGGTTTTCCCTCCCCTCCTTTTTCTTTTGTTTTTGGTTTGGTACTTGTCTCGTTTTTTGACTCTGTTTGTGATAATATAGCCAGTCTTTCATTGGCACTAGAGACTAATAATCTTCTGTTGGAGGTTAGTTCTTCTGCATCTTCTGCTGCTGATGATTCATATTCAGAAGTGGAGACATCAGCTTTATCTCCTTTCGGTGGAAGAAAATTCCTTCTCCGTCTTGGGTTCTGTTCGTCCCATGTAAATACTCTCCCTTTTTCGAAGTCTTTTATGTCCCTGCTTAGTTTATCACATTTTGTTTTTATTATTTCTTTTTCCTTTGAGTCTAGATCTTCCCTTAAACTTTTGTATGCCTTTTTGAAATTATCTAATGATTCAAATTTTGCCAATTTGGTTGTTATTTCAGATATTTCTGTACCTAATTCTTCTACGATTTCAGTCTCATAATCTGATAATATTGCAACAAGTACTTCTGAACATGATATTAGGGCTTGGGCTGGAAAAGGGCTCCAACAATCAGAGATAAAGTCATGAAGAGTCACTTTTCAAGAAGACCTAGTGTCAGAAAAGATGGTCTAAATGGCACATATCCATGTGGTACCTGCAAATTCTGTATCTATATGAAGAATATCAAAGAAATATCTATTTTCCCAGAAGGGGTGAAAAGAATTAATGGTCTATTCAACTGCAAGACGTGCAACATAATATACTGCTTGGAATGCAGTTGCAACAAAAAATATGTGGGAATGTCCACTAGGGAACTCAGGAGAAGACTAGGTGAACACCTGGGAAATATAAAAAACGCCAAAAAAGATCTGGAGAAAGGAAAAAAACTGACATCAGTTGCAAAACACTTTCTAGACTGCCATAATAGTAAACCAGATTTGAAATGTTGGGTCCTACAAAAACTCAACCTGGGTATTAGAGGAGGTAATATGGAAAATACCCTTTTAAAGGCAGAATCAAAATGGATTTTCTGGTTACAGAGTATAGCACCTAATGGACTAAACGAAATGATACAATATAGTGCCTTTCTGAACTGACAAGAGATAAATCCTATTGATTACATTCTTTTCACTCTCCCAACACATAAGAGAATAACTGACCAATGGAATAATTTACCGATACCCAGTATTCATTGGGTGTCCCACCAAGAATTAAAAATACTATAAACTAGAGGTGTTCTCATTAGACAAGAACTTAAAAAGTCATGTATTCCAGTCCTATGCAACATATATAAGTATTTAGAAAACGTAATTGAAGTCCACCACTATATATGTGTAATAAAAAACTTAATCCGAAATAATCTACACTTCAGTCAGAAGTATCTAAGGGATATCAATGGCATTAGCACTATGAGTAATCACCCTATGTTTTTCCAATTATCTGTTTATATAATTTTCAAATAATAAACCAAGTGGTTTAATAATACTAGACCTAAACCCATGAAAATTCCTTTCAAAAGTGCTAAACAATGATTGTGATAAAATAATAAACCTCAGATAATGGGAAACAAAGTAAAAACATTCATACAGAGGAATTACTGGTTACGTAATACAGAAGCCTTATGCAGTATATGCGTGATAAACATAACCATGTCAAATACTGAATATACAAGATATAAATGATCGACATAGTAGTTGAAACAGCACACAATGAATCCATTGGCCTAAGTGAGCAGATACACCCTGTTCGCAAATATTAAATAACCAGCTGCAAATTCTTATCAGAACTAAAATGTAAACCGCAACTAGAATAAGCACAACCGCATAATACCATCTGCGGAAACAAGCACACAATGATCATTTATTTGACTACAGTGCAAAACATAGCACAAATATTAACACAGAATCATATATGGAATCCTTTGTGATTTAATTTAGATACAGCTTTGCACAATATATAAGATCAAAAGTAACCGAATATGATCGTCAAAAATACAAGATAGAAAGGAACGACACGAAAATGTAAACACTACACAGGAAATCTATTGGCTACTGAGCAGACACACCTCCGTACCCAATAGGCCACAGCTGATTATGACGCCCTCTAGTCATCCTTACACTGAAAAGTGTAAGACGACTGCTGATAGGTTGACAGAACTTGGAAAAATGGAATCGGCCATGTGATTGGCTGATGATCCTTTATAAGCCATGTGGGGCGGTCGGACCGGACGCCTCTGAAAAAGCAGTTGCGAAACGCGCGTCAGGCGTTTGCACTGCTCCTCTCTCACAAGTCCGGTTGTTTATAGCTTTAATTGTTGGCCTCTTTTAGGCACCTTATCCTACACCTTAAAAAACTTAAAAAACTTAGAAACTTAAACTATTGTTAAAAACTAAATAATTTTAGCCTAGAAAATTGCTTACTTAGGCTGTTTTCAGCCTTACTTTGTTGGAGCGATATGCTCAGACTTAGGCTATTATTATAGTTAAAAACTCTCGTGGTACCACTTAATCTGGAAACTATTCCATTACAATATTATCAGTGTATGTCTGAAAAAGCGAATGTTAGCATAATATTGCTTGAATGATTTAAACTACGGATAGTCTTATGATAGTGGAATACAACAGGCAGGATTACCGTTGCTTATATTCCTTCATAAATTCAGACCTAATGCAAACCTAACATTACTAGAGTCACATATTCCCTCAGTCCTACACTTATTTCTTTAATTTAAGGGAATACCCTACAACATAATTAATGGTAAATTTGGGCTATTGGGGAACTCTAAGTGGAACAGTATAAAGATAAATGTATCCTTCTTTACCTCCAACATCCTGAACATATATCTATATTATATTGTATGGCATATATCCACATACAAATGAACCAACAGACATAACACTCTATTAATCGTATAGAAAATCAACTAACCAAGAATGGAGTAATATATTTATTAATACCACTGATGATAATGGTACTCTAAATACAAGTTTAATCATATAGGTGAGGACATTGATAATTATTGTCCAAGCTATACACCGGACTCTGTGATACAGACTGATCACTGTATCACACCTGAGAGGAGCTCCTGTGTACCGAGTATCACTCGGACACATCTTTTATTTTGTTTGTCATTTTATTCTCACGGGTGGATAACTCCACTCTTTTTTTAACAAAATAAATTTGAAGTAAAAGTTAAGTTTTAAACCAATACACGACACACCACACTACTCACAGCATTGGTTTTGACCCCTAACAAAGTGTGCCCAATATGCTTCACTTTCTCTGTCCTTCTTCCTAATAACATGCTGCACATAGGTGCCTCGTGTGATTGGCTCACCCACGTGCATTGCTATTTCTTCAACAATGGATATCTAAAGAATTAAGCAAATTAGATAATAGAAGTAAATTGTAATGTTGTTTAAAATTGTATTCTCTACTTGAATCATGAAATCATTTTTTAGGGTTTAGTGTCCCTTTAACCCCTTCACGCAATATGATGTATATATACATGATATATACATGATGCAGTACTTTGCTTATCGTACCGCATCAGTCAGAGCTGCAGGAAACTCCAGTAGTGAAGGGGGGGGGAGGGAGTGGGATGGCCCTACACTGCAGAAAATAAAAAACACAATTTATGCTTACCTGATAAATTTATTTCTCTTGTGGTGTATCCAGTCCACGGATCATCCATTACTTGTGGGATATTCTCATTCCCAACAGGAAGTTGCAAGAGGACACCCACAGCAGAGCTGTAATATAGCTCCTCCCTTAACTGTCATAGCCAGTCATTCGACCGAAAACAAGCCGAGAAAGGAGGAACCATAGGGTGCAGTGGTTACTGCAGTTTAAATTTAAAAATTACCTGCCTTAAAATGACAGGGTGGGCCGTGGACTGGATACACCACAAGAGAAATAAATTTATCAGGTAAGCATAAATTGTGTTTTCTCTTGTAAGGTGTATCCAGTCCACGGATCATCCATTACTTGTGGGATACCAATACCAAAGCTAAAGTGCACGGATGAAGGGAGGTACAAGGCAGGTACTTAAATGGAAGGAACCACTGCCTGTAAAACCTTTCTCCCAAATATAGCCTCCGAAGAAGCAAAAGTATGAAGCGAAGACCAAGTCGCTGCCTTGCAAATCTGTTCAACAGAAGCCTCATTTTTAAAGGCCCAAATGGAAGCCACAGCTCTAGTGGAATGAGCTGTAATCCTTTCAGGAGGCTGCTGTCCAGCAGTCTCATAGGCTAAGCGGATTATTTTTCTTAGCCAAAAAGAAAGAGAAGTTGCCGAAGCCTTTTGACCTCTCCTCTGTCCAGAGTAGACAACAAACAAAGCAGATGTTTGACGAAAATCTTTAGTAGCTTGTAAGTAAAACTTTAAAGCACGGACCACGTCCAGATTGTGTAATAGACGTTCCTTTTTCGAAGAAGGATTAGGACACAAGGATGGAACAACAATCTCTTGATTGATATTCTTGTTAGATACCACCTTAGGGAAGAACCCAGGTTTGGTACACAGGACTACCTTATTTGTATGAAAAATCAGATAAGGAGAATCACATTATAAGGCAGATAGCTCAGAGACTCTACAAGCCGAGGAAATAGCTACCAAAAAAAGAACTTTCCAAGATAAAAGTTTGATATCTATGGAATGAAGAGGTTCAAACGGAACTCCTTGAAGAACCTTAAGAACCAAATTTAAGCTCCATGGTGGAGCAACAGGTTTAAACACAGGCTTGATTCTAACTAAAGCCTGACAAAATGCCTGAACGTCTGGAACATCTGCCAGACGCTTGTGCAAAAGAATAGACAGAGCAGAAATCTGTCCCTTTAAGGAACTAGCTGACAATCCTTTTTCCAAACCTTCTTGGAGAAAAGATAATATCCTGGGAATCCTGACCTTACTCCATGAGTAACCCTTGGATTCACACCAATAAAGATATTTACGCCATATCTTATGTTAAATTTTCCTGGTGACAGGCTTTCGTGCCTGTATTAAGGTATCAATAACTGACTCTGAGAAGCCACGCTTTGATAAAATCAAGCGTTCAATCTCCAGGCAGTCAGCCTCAGAAAAATTATATTTGGATGTTTGAAAGGACCCTGAAGTAGAAGGTCCTGTCTCAGAGGCAGAGACCATGGTGGAAAGGATGACATGTCCACTAGATCTGCATACCAGGTCCTGTGTGGCCACGCAGGTGCTATCAGAATCACCGATGCTCTCTCCTGCTTGATCTTGGCAATCAGTCGAGGGAGCAGAGGAATTGGTGGAAACACATAAGCCAGGTTGAAAGACCAGGGCGCTGCTAGAGCATCTATCAGTGTCGCCTTGGGATCCCTGGACCTGGATCCGTAACACGGAAGCTTGGCATTCTGGCGAGACGCCATGAGATCCAGTTCTGGTTTTCCCCAACGATGAATCAGTTGTGCAAAAACCTCCGGATGGAGTTCCCACTCTCCCGGATGAAAAGTCTGACGACTTAGAAAATCCGCCTCCCAGTTCTCTACACCTGGGATATGGATAGCTGATAGGTGGCAAGAGTGAATCTCTGCCCAGCGAATTATTTTTTAAACTTCTAACATCGCTAGGGAACTTCTTGTTCCCCCTTGATGGTTGATGTAAGCTACAGTCGTGATGTTGTCCGACTGAAATCTGATGTACCTCAGAGTTGCTAACTGAGGCCAAGCCTGAAGAGCATTGAATATCGCTCTTAGTTCCAGAATATTTATTGGAAGGAGAGACTCCTCCTGAGTCCACGATCCCTGAGCATTCAGGGAATTCCAGACTGCACCCCAACCTAGAAGGCTGGCATCTGTTGTTACAATTGTCCAATCTGGCCAGGGAAAGGTCATACCTTTGGACAGATGGACCCGAGATAGCCACCAGAGAAGAGAATCCCTGGTCTCTTGGTCCAGATTCAGTTGAGGGGACAAATCTGTGTAATCCCCGTTCCACTGACTGAGCATGCATAGTTGCAGCGGTCTGAGATGTAAGCGTGCAAACGGCACTATGTCCATTGCCGCTACCATTAAGCCGATTACTTCCATACACTGAGCCACCGAAGGGCGCGGAATGGAATGAAGAACCCGGCAGGAATTTAGAAGCTTTGATAACCTGGACTCCGTCAGGTAAATTTTCATTTCTACAGAATCTATCAGAGTCCCTAGAAAGGAAACTCTTGTGAGTGAGGATAGAGAACTCTTTTCCTCGTTCACTTTCCACCCATGCGACCTCAGAAATGCCAGTATTACGTCCGTATGAGACTTGGCAATTTGGAAGTTTGACGCCTGTATCAGGATGTCGTCTAAATAAGGGGCTACTGCTATGCCCCGCGGCCTTAGGACCGCCAGAAGCGACCCTAGAACCTTGGTAAAGATTCTTGGGGCTTTAGCTAATCCAAAGGGAAGAGCTACAAACTGGTAATGCCTGTCTAGAAAGGCAAACCTGAGAAACTGATGATGATCTTTGTGTATCGGAATGTGAAGATAAGCATCCTTTAGATCCACTGTAGTCATATATTGACCCTCCTGGATCATTGGTAGGATGGTACGAATAGTTTCCATTTTGAATGATGGAACTTTGAGGAATTTGTTTAATATCTTTAGATCCAAAATTGGTCTGAAGGTTCCCTCTTTTTTGGGAAACACAAACAGATTTGAGTAAAAACCCTGTCCCTGTTCCTCCTTTGGAACTGGATGGATCACTCCCATAACTAGGAGGTCTCGTACACAGTGTAAGAATGCCTCTCTCTTTATCTGGTTTGCAGATAATTGTGAAAGGTGAAATCTCCCTTTTGGGGGGGAAGCTTTTAAGTCCAGGAGATATCCCTGGGATATAATTTCCAACGCCCAGGGATCCTGAACATCTCTTGCCCACGCCTGGGCAAAGAATGAAAGTCTGCCCCCTACTAGATCCGTTACCGGATAGGGGGCCGTTCCTTCATGCTGTCTTAGAGGCAGCAGCAGGCTTTTTGGCCTGCTTACCTTTTTTCCAGGTCTGGATTGGTCTCCAGACCGTCTTGGATTGAGCAAAAGTTCCCTCTTGTTTAGCATTAGAGGAAGTTGATGCCGCACCTGCCTTGAAGTTTCGAAAGGCATGAAAATTAGACTGTTTGGCCCTAGATTTGGACCTGTCCTGAGGAAGGGCATGACCTTTTCCTCCAGTGATATCAGCAATAATCTCCTTCAAACCAGGCCCGAATAGGGTCTGCCCCTTGAAGGGAATGTTAAGTAGCTTAGATTTTGAAGTCACGTCAGCTGACCATGATCTAAGCCATAGCGCTCTGCGCGCCTGTATAGCAAAACCCGAATTCTTAGCCGTTAGTTTAGTCAAATGAACAATGGCATCAGAATAAAATAATTGGCTAGCTTAAGTGCTCTAAGTTTGCCAAGTATGTCATCCAATGGAGTCGCTACCTGTAAAGCCTCTTCCAGAGACTCAAACCAGTACGCCGCAACAGCAGTGACAGGGGCAATGCATGCAAGGGGCTGTAGGATAAAACCTTGTTGAATAAATATTTTCTTAAGGTAACCTCTAATTTTTTATCCATTGGATCTAAAAAAAAAGCACAACTGTCCTCGACAGGGATAGTAGTACGCTTTACTAGAGTAGAAACGGCTCCCTCCACCTTAGGGACTGTCTGCCATAAGTCCCGTGTGGTGGCGTCTATTGGAAACATTTTTCTAAAAATAGGAGGGGAAGAGAACGGCACACCTGGTCTATCCCATTCCTTATTAATAATTTCTGTAAACCTTTTAGGTATTTGGAAAAACATCAGTACACACCGGCACTGCAAAGTATTTATCCAGTCTACACAAATTTAAATGTAGAAATATTAGAATCAGGTATCTTTCCTGAGTCATTAACATCACCCACTGACTAAAGCTCTCCTTCCTCAGCTTCTGCATATTGTGAGGCAGTATCAGACATGGTTCTTAAAGCGTCAGTATGCTCTGCATTTTGTCTCACCCCAGAGCTATCTCGCTAACCTCTAAGTTCAGGTAGTCTGGCTAATACCGCTGACAGTGTATTATCCATGACTGCCGCCATGTCTTGTAAAGTAAACGCTATGGGTGCCCTAGATGTACTTGGCGCCATTTGAGCTTGAGTCCCTTGGGCGGGAGTCAAAGGGTCTGACACGTGGGGAGAGTTAGTCGGCATAACTTTCCCCTCGTCAGATTCCTCTGGTGATAATTTTTTTAAAAACAGAATATGATCTTTATTGCATAAAATGAAATCAGTACATTTGGTACACATTCTAAGAGGGGGTTCCACCATGGCTTTTAAACATAATGAACAAGGAGTTTCTTCTATGTCAGACATGTTTATACAGACTAGCAATGAGACTAGCAAGCTTGGAAAACACTTTAAATCAAGTTAACAAGCAAATATAAAAAACGGTACTGTGCCTTTAAGAGAAACAAATTTTGTCAGAATTTGAAAAACAGTGAAAAAATGCAGTAAATCAAACAAAATTTTTACAGTGTATGTAATAGGCTAGCAGAGCATTGCATCCACTTGCAAATGGATGATTAACCCCTTAGTTCAAAAAACGGATCAAAAAAACGAAATAGACAGGGTTTTTTGTTTGTTTTTTTTTTTTTGTTTTTGTTTTTTGTTTTTTTTGTTTTTTAAACAGTCACAACCAACTGCCACAGCAAGCTGTGGTCCTACCTTCCCCAATAAACGACTTTGGAAAGCCTTTGAGCCTTTTAGAGATGTCCTATAGCATACAGGGGACTCCTGAGGGAAGCTGGATGTCACAGTTTGTAATTTTAACTGCACCAACTGTAACTTTTATACTATAACAGTGGAAAGCCTCAGTAAAACAGTTTCTAGTCAAAATTTAAGCCAGCCATGTGGAAAAAACTAGGCCCCAATAAAGTTTTATCACCAATGCATATATAAAAACGATTAAACATGCCAGCAAACGTTTATATTGCAATATCATAAGGGTATTACCCCTGGGAGTAAGCATGATACCAGTCGTTATTAAATCACTGTATTCAGGCTTAATTTACATTAATCCGGTATCAGCAGCATTTTCTAGTGTTTTCCATCTCTAGAAAAAATTATAACTGCACATACCTGATAGCAGAATAAACTGCACGCCATTCTCTCGCTGAAGTTACCTCATCTGTGTAATCCCCTCAGAATAGAATGTGAGAATAGCAATGGATCTTAGTTACAACCTGCTAAGATCATAGAAACCTCAGGCAGATTCTTCTTCTATTTACTGCCTGAGATAAAATAGCACAACTCCGGTACTATTTAAAAATAACAAACTTTTGATTGAAGAAAATAAACTAACTATATTTAACCACTCTCTCCTACAAGATCCTAGCTTGTTGAGAGTTGCAAGAGAATGACTGGGTATGACAGTTAGGGGAGGAGCTATATTACAGCTCTGCTGTGGGTGTCCTCTTGCAACTTCCTTTTGGGAATGAGAATATCCCACAAGTAATGGATGATCCGTGGACTGGATACACCTTACAAGAGAAATAAAGGGAGAGGGATGGGGAGCTACACTACAGAAAAAAGATGTGTGAGGGGGGTCCCTAACTAACTATCATCAAATAGGGGAAGTGGGGGAACCACTACACTACAAAAAAAAATGTTTTTTTAAATATATATAGGTATTTTATAGGTACTGGCAGACAGCTGCCAGTACTAAAGATGGGAGCAAATAGTGGGAGAAGAAGGGTTATAGAGCTATTTGAGGGGATCAGGGAGGTGGGAAGGTTAAAGAGAATCACTGCAGGAAAAAAATGAAATTTATGCTTACCTGATAAATTTATTTCTTTTACGATATGACGAGTCCACGGATTTCATCCTTACTTATGGGATTACTCCTCCTGTTTAGCAGGAAGTGGCAAAGAGCACCACAGGAGAGCTGTATATATAGCTCCTCCCTTCCCTCCCACTCCAGTCACTCGACCGAAGTTAGGAAGAGAAAGGAAAAGCTAAAGGTGCAGAGGTGACTGAAGTTTAACAAAAATAATTACCTGTCTTAGAAATGACAGGGTGGGCCATGGACTTGTCATATCATAAAAGAAATAAATTTATCAGGTAAGCATAAATTTCCTTTTCTTTTACAAGATATGACGAGTCCACGGATTTCATCCTTACTTATGGGATACAATACTAAAGCTATAGGACACGGATGAAAGGGAGGGACAAGACAGGAACCTAAATGGAAGGCACCACTGCTTGAAGAACCTTTCTCCCAAAACCAGCCTCAGATGAAGCAAAAGTGTCAAATTTGGAAAATTTGGAAAAAGTGTGAAGAGACGACCAAGTTGCAGCCTTGCAAATCTGTTCAACAGAAGCATCGTTTTTAAATGCCCATGAGGAAGCCACAGCCCTAGTGGAATGAGCCGTAATTCTTTCAGGAGGCTGCTGTCCAGCAGTCTCATATGCCAGACGGATAAAACTCTTCAACCAAAAAGAAAGAGAGGTAGCCGTAGCTTTCTGGTCCCTACGCTTTCCAGAAAAAACAATGAATAATGAAGATGATTGACGGAATTCCTTAGTCGCCTGCAAGTAAAACTTCAGGGCACGCACCACGTCCAAATTATGTAACAGACGCTCCTTCTTAGAAGAAGGATTAGGACACAAGGAAGGAACAACAATTTCCTGATTAATATTCTTATTAGAAACAACCTTAGGAAGGAAACCAGGTTTGGTATGTAAAACCACCTTATCAGAATGGAAAATAAGATAAGGAAAGTCCCATTGTAACGCAGAAAGCTTGGAAACTCTATGAGCAGAAGAAATAGCAACCAAAAATAAAACCTTCCAAGATAACAACTTAATATCTATGGAATGCATGGGTTCAAACGGAACCCCTTGAAGAACATTAAGAACTAAATTCAAACTCCAGGGTGGAGCAATTGGTCTAAACACAGGCTTGATTCTAGTCAAAGCCTGACAAAAAGACTGAACGTCTGAAACATCTGCCAAACGCTTGTGTAGTAAAATCGACAAAGCAGAAATTTGTCCCTTTAAGGAACTTGCTGATAACCCCTTCTCCAATACTTCTTAGAGAAAAGATAAAATCCTGTGAATCCTAACTCTACTCCATGAGTAGCCCTTGGATTCGCACCAACAAAGATATTTACGCCATATCTTATGGTAGATCTTTCTAGTGACAGGCTTACATGCCTGAATCAAAGTATCAATGACCGAATCAGAGAACCCCCGCTTACATAAAATCAAGCGTTCAATCTCCAAGCAGTCAGCTGCAGAGAAACTAGATTTGGATGTTGGAAGGGTTGCTGAATGAGAAGGTCCTGCCTCAATGGAAGCTTCCACGGCGGCAGAGAGGACATGTCCACCAGATCGGCATACCAAGTCCTGTGAGGCCACGCAGGCGCAACTAAAATTACCGAAGCCCTCTCTTGTTTGATCCGTGCAATCACCCGGGGAAGGAGCAAACGGTGGAAACACATAAGCTAGGTTGAACGACCAAGGCACTGCCAAGGAATCTATCAGTTCGGCCTGAAGATCCCTTGACCTGGATCAGTATCTTGGGAGCTTGGCATTCTGACGAGACGCCATCAGATCCAATTCCGGTCTGCCCCATCTGAGAATCAGAGTGGCAAAGACCTCCGGATGGAGTTCGCACTCCACTGGATGAAACGTCTGTCTGCTTAAAAGTCCGCTTCCCAGTTGTCCACTCTTGGGATGTAGATTGCTGACAGATAACAAGAGTGAGCCTCCGCCCACCGAATTATCTTGGATACTTCTGTCATCGCTAAGGAACTCCTTGTTCCTCCCTGATGATTGAAGTAAGCCACAGTCGTGATGTTGCCCGACTGAAAGTGGATGAATTTGGCCAAAGCCAACTGAGGCCACGCCTGAAGCGCATTGAATATTGCTCTCAATTCCAGAATATTGATTGGAAGTAGAGACTCCGACTCAGTCCACTCACCCTGAGCCTTCAGGGAATCTATTAGAGTTCCCAAAAAGGGAACCTTTGTCTGTTGAATTAATGAACTCTTTTCTAGATTCACCTTTCACCCGTGAGTCCTCAGAAAGGACAGAACCATGTCTGTATGAGACTTTGTCAGATGGTAAGACGACGCCTGGATCAGAATATCATCCAGATAAGGTGCCACTGCAATGCCCCGCGGCCTGAGAACTGCCAGAAGTGACCCTAGAACCTTTGTGAAGATCATGGGTGCTGTGGCCAACCCGAAGGGAAGAGACACAAACTGAAAATGTTTGTCCAGAAAGCAAACCTTAGGAACTGGTGATGATCCTTGTGGATAGGAATATGAAGTTATGCATCCTTCAAGTCCACGGTAGTCATATATTGACCCTCCTGGATCAATGGCAGAATTGTTCGAATAGTCTCCATTTTAAAGGATGGGACTCTGAGGAACTTGTTTAGACTCTTTAGATCTAAAATAGGTCAAAAATGTGCCCTCTTTATTTGGGGACCACGAAATGATTTGAGTAAAACCCCTGTCCCTGTTCCAGTCTTGGAACAGGACGAATTACTCCCATAGTAGAGAGGTCTTTTACACAACGTAAGAACGCCTCTCTTTTTATCTGGTCTACAGACAATTGTGAAAGAAGAAACCTCCCCTTGGGAGAGAATTTTTGAATTCCAGCTGATACCCTTGGGACACGATTTCCAGTGTCCAAGGATCCTGAACATCTCTTACCCAAGCCTGGGCAAAGAGGGAAAGTCTGCCCCCTACTAGATCCGGTCCCGGATCGGGGGCCACCCCTTCATGCTGTCTTGGTAGCAGCAGCTGGCTTCTTGGGTTGTTTACCCTTGTTCCAAGCCTGGTTGGGTCTCCAGACTGACTTGGCCTGAGCAAAATTCCCTTCCTGTTTGACGGAAGAAGAGGAAGAAGAGGGGACTCCTTTAAAGTTCCGAAAGGAATGAAAATTATTTTGTTTACCCCTCAGTTTATCAGAAATTAAGGCCCCTGCACCTCGCCACAGCTCTGCTGCGTCGTCAACCTGCCCCCAGAACACACTGTCTCTAATTTAATAGCTCCTAAGTCTCTTTGTTTGGCAATATAACTTAGGCCCCACCAGAGCCCAGGACCTTGCTGTCTATCCGATCTGGAAGATACTGCGCGGCTGAGCGTGCAAAATTAGGCCCCGCCCACTGTGGGCATAACTCAAGCCTGACTGAGACCCGCATGGGTAGCAAAAAGAACAAACGTCATCCCAAATAAAGTAATAAGCCATGTGCCCCTCTTACATACACCGCAATTATCATTAAAAAACACTGCACTCCCTCAGTCCAGTGATAATAAACGATAATGACAGCCCTTAAGCAAACCGCAGCTCCCAGCGTCTAGCCCACACTGAATATACCTTAAAGATATATTAGACATATTTAGCCAACAATATAAAGGGATTCCAGGTACACCATTTCCTTGCATATAGTGCATACTGATTACCCCTCCACAGATAGGGAATAAACTCAGCCTGTTCTGATGCATCAAGTCTCCCCAGAAACAAAGACTGAACATACCTCAATGCTGCTTGTAGCATGACACCGTTCTCCACACTGAAGATTTTTCTTCACACTACCTTCATCTGCTCTGTGGGAACCAGCATGGATCTTAGATAACGTTTGCTAAGATCATCAACATCAGGGCAGAAAAATTAAAATGTCTCCACTCCTCTTGGGAAGTTCTAGACTGACGATTTCTCCCTGAGAAAAATAGTATTCACTGGCACCATTTAAAAATAAAAAACTTCTTGATTGAAGAATCTAAACTAACACCTAACTTTACCTCTTCCTATCACTAACACAGGCAAAGAGAATGATTGGGGTGAGAGGGAAGGGAGGAGCTATATATACAGCTCTGCTGTGGTGCTCTTTGCCACTTCCTGCTAAAAAGGAGGCGTAATCCCATAAGTAAGGATGAAATCCGTGGACTCGTCATATCTTGTAAAAGAAATAAATATACAAAAAAATTAATAATAACAATAAAATAAAGCTAAACTTCATACTGGCAGACCGTCTGCCAGTACTAGGGTTGTCAGGTGTCCCGTATCAGACCGGACAGTCTGGTTTTTCAACCACCTGTCTGGCAAAATTTGTTGAAAAAAAAACGGACACTTAAATGTCCGGTTTTTTTTTTCCAATCTGAGGACAGCTTTGAAATGGCTCCTGCAGTGTTTCATGTTCCTGTGATGCAGGGCACATGGGGAATACAAATCCTCATGCTTTCTAGCACTTTACATGCGGGGTAAATGGATTACTGTGAAAATGTTTCTGCTGTGTAAAACGATGTTAAAAAACTATTGATTTATATAAAAGTAATAAAAAATCTTGAACGATTATTTTATCATGTAAAAAACAGTTTTAAGAATTTTGATAATTACGTCATCAAAGACACCCCACTAATATAGGCTGTGCAATACTTGATTGCTTCCTCCAATCGGAGGTCATTTCTTTGCATACAATTATAATAATTTTTCGGCGTTTCGCGCATGCGCATTACAACCGGTCTTATTGCACATGCGCTTTTCATCATGTGAAGCCAATACTACCTGCAAGCATTTTTGGCAATAATGCATGCGTGTTTATTAAAGAATCAATGAGATAGGTTCTCAGGCAGTCAGTGAAGCAACACTGACTATAGAAACTAGATGTTGGTCTTATCTTTATTGCTGTTTATTATGCTCAAGTAGTTACAATTCACGAGTGAAATGTGTGTCTCCTTGCAAAGTACTTTTTACCATTTTGTAAAGAGTTCAAGGATTTCACTTGTGCTTGTAACTTTTCATTGTATTCCACTTATGGCATTCTATCAAATTTTAAATGTTTATGATATGCCTATTAATTTATTTACGATCTATATCTTAACTATTATAGAGCCGACTTGATAAAATAATACTTATTGTAAGAGTATTCATAATTTATCTAAATATTAAATTAGTAATTTCTTATTGCCATTATTTTAAAATTGCTCGTTAATACTAGGTAGACTCTCTAAGCGCACGCAATTTACCTTTACAGCGCAGCTAACTCTTCTGATCTGCCATCGATCAAGCCGGTCTCCTACATCCAAAACAGACATCAAGAGATTGACGTCTTCAATGACATTGCACAATCTTCTGCATGCGTATCACGGCTAAGTGCCGCCATATTCCAACGGTAGTTGTCAGCCCGTATTGGACAACTGGAAATGGTACCAACGTGGTGGGTTTGGAAATAGTTAAAAAATTGAAGCAAGTTTTCGGCGAAACGCTAATGATTTAGAACAGATAATACATTGAAAAGGTCTTTTTTTTTAATACATTGTTTTCATTTTGGAACAGTTTTTTTGTGACTTCAGTGTCCCTTTAAGCAGCAGACAGTGTCCCCTCCCCTATTAGAGACCTCTTACATTTCACAGGTTCAAGGTTGCTGTGGGGGGCGGGGGATTGCACAGAGAAGAACGGAGTGAAGTGTGTTTACTAAACTTTACATTCTCTCGGACAGAAAGGATATAACTATGCTCTTCCCTATCAGTCCTGCTTGTGTGAGATGTAAGCTGCCTGTAGTATAGTTTGTGGTGTCACTTTTCTTTACCCTCGTAAAACAAACTGTTTAACCCCTTGTCTGCTAGATGGATGTATAAAGAAGATGTGCAGCCCTCTCTGGCAGGGGCTTAAACAGTGTGTTAGTTTAAAATGTATTATATATTTTTAGTTTACTGTACAATAAAAATTATAATTTCCTGTTCAGCCTTAAAATATTAGATACCATTTTAATTTATTGCTTCTTAATAGTTTTATTTATGATTCGCTGTGCTTATTTCTAGCATACAAAAATGTGTGTATATATATATATATATATATATGTATATATATATATATATATATACATAGGTGTGTATATACAGGGAGTGCAGAATTATTAGGCAAATGAGTATTTTGATCCTCTTTATGCATGTTGTCTTACTCCAAGCTGTATAGGCTCGAAAGCCTACTACCAATTAAGCATATTAGGTGATGTGCATCTCTGTAATGAGAAGGGGTGTGGTCTAATGACATCAACACCCTATATCAGGTGTGCATAATTATTAGGCAACTTCCTTTCCTTTGGCAAAATGGGTCAAAAGAAGGACTTGACAGGCTCAGAAAAGTAAAAAATAGTGAGATATCTTGCAGAGGGATGCAGCACTCTTAAAATTGCAAAGCTTCTGAAGCGTGATCATCGAACAATCAAGCGTTTCATTCAAAATAGTCAACAGGGTCGCAAGAAGCGTGTGGAAAAACCAAGGCGCAAAATAACTGCCCATGAACTGAGAAAAGTCAAGCATGCAGCTGCCAAGATGCCACTTGCCACCAGTTTGGCCATATTTCAGAGCTGCAACATCACTGGAGTGCCCAAAAGCACAAGGTGTGCAATACTCAGAGACATGGCCAAGGTAAGAAAGGCTGAAAGACGACCACCACTGAACAAGACACACAAGCTGAAACGTCAAGACTGGGCCAAGAAATATCTCAAGACTGATTTTTCTAAGGTTTTATGGACTGATGAAATGAGAGTGAGTCTTGATGGGCCAGATGGATGGGCCCGTGGCTGGATTGGTAAAGGGCAGAGAGCTCCAGTCCGACTCAGACACCAGCAAGGTGGAGGCGGAGTACTGGTTTGGGCTGGTATCATCAAAGATGAGCTTGTGGGGCCTTTTCGGGTTGAGGATGGAGTCAAGCTCAACTCACAGTCCTACTGCCAGTTTCTGGAAGACACCTTCTTCAAGCAGTGGTACAGGAAGAAGTCTGCATCCTTCAAGAAAAACATGATTTTCATGCAGGACAATGCTCCATCACACGCGTCCAAGTACTCCACAGCGTGGCTGGCAAGAAAGGGTATAAAAGAAGAAAAACTAATGACATGGCCTCATTGTTCACCTGATCTGAACCCCATTGAGAACCTGTGGTCCATCATCAAATGTGAGATTTACAAGGAGGGAAAACAGTACACCTCTCTGAACAGTGTCTGGGAGGCTGTGGTTGCTGCTGCACACAATGTTGATGGTGAACAGATCAAAACACTGACAGAATCCATGGATGGCAGGCTTTTGAGTGTCCTTGCAAAGAAAGGTGGCTATATTGGTCACTGATTTGTTTTTGTTTTGTTTTTGAATGTCAGAAATGTATATTTGTGAATGTTGAGATGTTATATTGGTTTCACTGGTAAAAATAAATAATTGAAATGGGTATATATTTGTTTTTTGTTAAGTTGCCTAATAATTATGCACAGTAATAGTCACCTGCACACACAGATATCCCCCTAAAATAGCTATAACTAAAAACAAACTAAAAACTACTTCCAAAACTATTCAGCTTTGATATTAATGAGTTTTTTGGGTTCATTGAGAACATGGTTGTTGTTCAATAATAAAATTAATCCTCAAAAATACAACTTGCCTAATAATTCTGCACTCCCTGTATATATATGCTGTATATATAATGAGTGTATGTGATTCATCTCCCACCATCACCCTCCCCCCCATTATAGTGGGTGTCCAGTATTGTTAGGGAGGACACCTGGCAACCCTAGCCAGTACCTAAGATGGGGGGGGGGGGTAAGGGAGGGAAGGGAGCTGTTTAGGAGAGATCTGATGGGGATCAGGGGGTGGGTAATCTCTACACTAAATTTAAAATTAACCTTACAATCTACCTGATTAACCCCTTAACTGCTGGGAATAATAGAAGTGTGGTACGCAGCTGCAGTTAGCTGCCTTTTTAATTAACAAAAAGCAATGGCAAAGCCATATATGTCTGCTATTTCTGAACAAAGGGGATCCCAGAGAAGCATTTACAACCATTTGTGCCATAATTGCAAAAGCAGTATGTAAATAATTTCAGCGAGAAACCCAAAGTTTGTAAAAAAAAGTTAACATTTTTTTGTATGATCGCATTTGGCGGGTGAAATGGAGACATGAAATATACCAAAATGGGCCTAGAGCTAGATCAATACCTTAGGTTGTCTACTTAAACAAAATATATTTAAATAGTTTTGACAGGTAAATAAAAAAAAAAACAAGGCTCTATGTCTGTTTAAATGGAATGATAGATTTTTTTCCCAGTATTTTCTCCAGTATAGGAAGTTCTCTAAATGTCCCAGTAGCAAAGGGGTTAAAGGGACATGAAACACATTTTTTTTCTTTCATGATTAAGATAGAGCACGTGATTTTAAACAACTTTTCATTTTGCTTCTATTATCCAATTTGTTTTGTTCTCTTGGTATCTTGTGTTGAAAATGATAACTAGGTAGGCTCAAGAGCTGCTAAATGTGGTGGTTGCACATATTATTAGCTCCCAATAGGGCATTGCTGCATTTTCAACAAAGGATACCATGAGAAAAAAGCTAAATAAATAATACAAGTACATTGAAAAGTTGTTTAAAATCATTTTGGGTCCCTTTAAGCAGTTTGAGATTCCAGTATTACAGATTGAAGCCCAATTACTTTTTCCAGAGTCAGGTACCTTTAAGCCATTTAAATTTGAAATAGTACAGCAGGCAGCACACAAGAGACAAGCCAGTTACTTTACCAGGGACACAAATCTTAAAGCATTCTGAGTTTTCAATCTAGAAACTCTTGTCACTGTCAGGTACCTTTAAAAAGTATGCAATAGTACAGCCGGGTGCACTCAGGAGACATGGTGGTAACAAAGTCAGGTTCAGAAGACATGCAGAAGACAGGAATGCCAGCACAGAGGCACAAGCAGGCACAGTCAGCAGAGAGGCTGGCAGGGGCGGACTGAAACTAACCAGCGCCCCCGGGCAAGAGTGTGGCAGGGACCCCCCACCTCCTATTTGCTCCACCTACCTACCACCTCTGCAGCTTCTCTACCCTATTGCCCCTCCCATCTACTGTGGCCCTCCCACCTCATATGCCCCTCCCCCCCTCATATGCCCCTCCTCCATCATGTTTTTGCCATATAAAGAAACAATTTTTCCTTAAATATTTTTAATAAGAACTATATATTGTAAATTAACAAGTGCTTGTCCAAAAAAAAAAAAATCCCATGCCTATATGCACTAAAGTATGGAGCAGGAAGTAGTGAGGGGCAGACAAGGGGGCCCATTTATCAAGCTCCGTATGGAACTTGAAGGGCCGTGTTTCTGGCGAGCCTTCAGACTCGCCAGAAACACCAGTTATGAAGCAGCGGTCTAAAGACAGCTGCTCCATAACCTGTTTGCCTGCTCTGAGGAGGCGGACAGAGATTGCGTGAAATTAACCCGATCAAATAGGATCGGGTTGATTGACACCCCCTGCTAGCAGCCGATTGGCCGCAAATCTGCAGGGGGCGGAGTTGCACCAGCAGTTCACAAGAGCTGCTGGTGCAATGCTGAATGCGGAGAGCATATTGCTCTCCGCATTTAGCGATGTCTGTCGGACATGATCCGCTGATCGTATCATGTCGGACAAAGGGTTGATAAATCAGCCCCATAGGGTTAAAATCATTTTCATTTACTTGTTACTGGCAACTAAAGAGGTGAAATCATTGATTTGTATGTTACTGGCAGCCATGGTAAAATCAGTGCTTAGTTATCAAAATATACACAATGGGATTAACATTGGGGCTAAGGTAGTGTTGTTAGGTGGGACACTGTGTTACCCAACTATCATTGTGCCCATCAAAGATTGTTCAGTATATTAATTGGTGGAGGGCAGTTGGAGTCTGGTTTTAAGGATACAAATAAAAAGAGCCTTTAACTTAGCCTGGGGCATGTGATGCTTGGTTGAAAAGAAAATTTTAAATAAGTAAATTATATGGTGTTTTAAAGGGACAGCAAGTGAAAATTAAACTATGATATTACAGATAGTGCATGTAATTTTATTCAATATGCCAATTTACTTCTGTTATCAAATTTGCTTAATTATGTTGGTATCCTTTTGTTGAATAGTAACCCATGGTAGGCTCAGGGGCAGCAATGCACTAATGTGAGCTAGCTGAACATATTGGGTGAGCCAATGACAAGAGGCATATATATGTATCCACCAATCGCAAGCTAGGTGTGATTTTTAAGATATTAATGGGGAAAAGCAATTTTTAATATTGTAAGTAAATTGGAAATTTGTATAACATTGCATGCTGTCTGAATCATAAGAAGTTTAATTTTGATTTTACGGTCCCTTTATGTATCACGTGTCTGATATAAATTTGACAATTTCTTATCTAACTGGGCCATTAAAGTTAATGTGGCCAAATTATCAAGCTCTGATTGGAGCTTGATGCCTCTGTTTCTGCACATAGATGCACTACATCTTTTAACAGAAACATATTTGCAATATACTGTACATGTATTAGCAAAAATGCTTCTAGTAAGTTATCTCTATTTTAGTGTTAACATTTTTCTCTGCATGTGCATAGCTGGATATTCTCAGTGCACCAGCATTTTAAATACCGCAGCTGCTCTAATCTCCAATGGGGCTTGTAACTTGTCAGCAATTAACAAATTGAGTAATTACCAGATGATATAATCACTTTAGGCTGTCTGAGCAAGTGCTGTATTTAAAATGCTAGTGCACAGAGCATACTTAAATACACTATTGAAACAACAATAACTTTTATAACAAGCAGTTTTGGTAATACATGTATATTGCAAAAATGATTCTATTCTAAAGTGGAATGTGGAAACATTTTGCAAACCGCAACAGCCCAAAGACATCAACCAGAATCACAAACACAACAATCTATAACCAAAGAAGATCTGCAACATCTTTCTTCAAAAGAAGATATAAATAATGTTATGCACGAGATGTGCAACCTCTTCAATGATCTACTTAAAGATATCGGCATTCTAGACACCAGAGTGACACATGTGGAGTCTGTCCAAAACTGGACCAACATCATTGTACAACAAACTACCACTGAGTTGCAATCTCATACAGAAATAATTCAGACTCTTACTAATAAACTAGAAGACCTAGACAATCGCTGTCGTAGGAACAACCTACCAATCAGAGGAGTCTCTGAAACTGTTCATCCTCAGGCTATCAAAGGATATCTACAAGATCTATACCGCACAATTAAAGGGACACCAACATCACCTGACATAATAATGGAACGTGCTCACAGAGCCCTGAGACCAAAACCACCAAAGGCCCCACCAAGGGACATCATTGTAAGATTCCTGAACTTTAAAGATAAGGAGGAACTTCTCAAGAGTACTAGAGCAAACCACCCCATACATCATGCTGGGGTGGAAATACAGCTATTCTCAGATCTCTCACTGACAACTCTCTAAAAAAGAGAACATTACAACAACACTCCGTGTCAACAAAGTTCAATACCGATGGGGCTTCCCGGTGTCTCTTATTGCTACACATAATAACAAGACAGCAATATACAGGCCTGGAGCAGATTTAAATACATTCTACACAGAACTATCCATTCATGTGAGCGGCTCCGCACCCGACATCACCACCCTGCACAAATCTTTACAGCCCTCAAACACAGACTCTGGATGAAGGAAAAGGCACGAGAAGCAGCATGATGGCCTTCGAACTTGAGGGCCGCAGTATCCCTTTGATTGATATTATGCTTCGAAAGAACTCTAACATTAGGTTCTAGAGCTGACGTTAATCTCATGCTTTGTCTAAAAGAAACAGTAAAATTACTCTATATATTTAATGTAGTATTGTAATTATACATTTCTTTGTAATCTGGTTTTATCAATGCACTATGAGGTAAAGTCCCCACATCATACTAATACTTCTTAACTGCATTCTCTAGTTAGAGACCTCACACACAGGTATGAGAAAAAACAAATGCCACCTTGTCCTGTACTTTACACAACTCCCCCTTAGATTGGCACAAATATTTCTTATCAATAATGCTGTAAAAACTCAGTAAAAATGATACGGCACATACCAACCTGTTATACCCACCTATAATTGATCAAAACTAAGAGGCTGATATTATTATCACAAAGACCCTGAGTATACAACTAACCCTCCCCAATCTCATCTTCCCTCCCCTTCCCCATATACACCTTCCCACTACCCCCTCCTATATGACGAATTTAAACACCCAACCTGTTACTTACCCTATTTGTTATAAGATTGTTACACACCTAAAAAGATTTTGTTTGAAATTTTGATTGTTTATCATCTAAGCTTTGTATTGATTAGTGTGTCAAATACTATCTCTTTTTGACCTAACTCTTACACCTAAGTAATTAAGGTATTTTCCTTATCCTTTCTTTCCACCCTTTCTTCCTCTCCCCCCCCCTTTTTTTTCTCTTCCACTACCTAACTTACAGAATGGTTCCCTGGACCAGTAGATTCCAAACCCATCACCTTACGTTTACCACCATTAATGCAAAAGGCCTTAAAGGGACATTAAACCCAAAAAATTTCTTTCATGGTTCTGGTAGAGAATACAATTTTAAACAACATTTCAATTTACTTCTATGATCTAATTTGTTTCATTCTTTAGATATCCTTTGTTGAAGAAATAGCAATGCACATGGGTGAGCCAATCACACAAGGCATCTCTGTGCAGCCACCAATCAGCAGCTACTGAGCCTATCTAGATATGCTTTTCAGCAAAGTATATCAAGAGAATTAAGCAAATTAGATAATAGAAGTAATCTATAAAGTTGTTTAATATTTCATGCTCTTTCTAAATTGTGAAAGAAAAAACTTGGTTTTTATGTCCCTTTAACAACCTAGGAAAGAGGTTCATAGCATTCGGAGAACTTAACAAGCTACATAGGCATATAATATTTTTTCAGGAGATGCACTTCCAAAAGGGTAAGGAACCAAAATGGCGCAATGCACACTATCCCACAGCAATTTTTGCTTCTGGCCCATCCAAGAAATGTGGAGTAGGTATTCTCATACATAAATAAATCCCCTTACAGCCAACCCATATCAAAAAAGATCCTGAAGGTCGATACCTCCTATTAACAGGCACACTTTATGGACAACCAATAACACTGACCGCAATCTATACACTTAATTTGGCCCAACACCAATTCATTAAAAAAGTGTCCAACGTGATCTTAGATCATGCCAAAGGCCCTGTGTTCTTGGCGGGCGACCTCAACATCCCTCTAGACCCCCACATGGACTTTTCCGACAAAAACAATTGAATCAGTACTCAGTAATCTGACCCTACATGACGTGTGGAGGACATTACACCCGACTGTTAAAGACTACACTCTCTATTCCTCTCCCCATAACAAATACTCATGAATAGACTATATACTCACAGACCCAGCCAGCCTAAACATGATAAACACCTGCCAAATTGGATCTATCACTTGGTCAGAACATGCACCAGTTACCTACGAGATTCACTGGCCTGACATCACACCCACAACCTACATTTGGAGACTAGAGGATTCCTTACTAGACAACCCTCTGATTAGGACAGATCTACAAAAGGCCCTCACAGAATACTTCTCACATAATGACTCTAAATCCACCGCTACAGCAAATACATGGGAAGTACATAATGCGAGGAGAGCTAATTAAGCACAAAGCAAGACTGCTCAAAC
Source organism: Bombina bombina (assembly GCF_027579735.1). Classification (NCBI taxonomy): domain Eukaryota; kingdom Metazoa; phylum Chordata; class Amphibia; order Anura; family Bombinatoridae; genus Bombina; species Bombina bombina. The sequence goes on along the minus strand of NC_069503.1, from coordinate 724,731,689 downwards.
AATATAGAGAAAAGCACTACTAAACACTATATCCTCACTGAAAAACAAACATAAGCAGAATCCTTTGGACGTGACTACCAGGGAGATGCTAACACAAATCAGACTCAAACTCAAAGAACATTTAATGGAAGCTCACCAGCACAGAGCTCTAGCACTAAAGCAACAACATTACGAAGGTGATAAAAAAACCTGGGAGTTAAATGTTTAACTGTGGTTAGCTAAAGCTCTGAAAGCATATACATAATAACAGATTATAAAGGCTTGCTTGGAAACCTACTGAGACATTGGGTATCTAAGGAATATGAGCTATATTGACATCTATATATAATTGAGTGTTTCTAAAAAATACAGATAACTGTTTCTCGACTTATAATCAGGCATTACCGTAGTTAGTCACACCCTACACGAATATAAGTGTTAACACACCACTTAGAATTTACCCCTCACACGTCAATCACTTCCCCTTTTTATCCCCTTTTTTTCCTTTTTTTTTTTTTTCTCCCCTTCTCCAGTCCCCTCACCTGGATCTGTTTAGGCCACCACTAGGCCCTTATTAGTCTATACCACTAATACACATACATATGGAAAGGTTTGTCACTATTAAAAATAAATCACCGGCAATGCCACCAAAAGGGAAAGAAAAGAAAAGTCTAAAAAGAAACAGTTTAGACATAGAGAATAGAAGCGTGCTTGAAACATCAAATATATATACAATGGAGTCTCAGGACCTAGTAAAACAATTATCAGACATTATGTTGCCCCAATTTGACCAGGTAAAGAGGGACATTTCAGAATTAAGGGCAGAAGTTAAACAGTTTTCAGAGAGGTTACAAGAAGCAGAAATCAGAATATCTGATATAGAAGATATGAATGTCAGACATGAGACTAAATTAAAGGAACAATCTAGCCAAATACATGTACTGCAAAATAAGGTTGAAGAATTAGAGGACCGAGCTAGACGAAGCAATGTCAGAATTATAGGACTCCCAGAGATAGAGGAATTTCAGGATTTAATACACTTTACGGCAATACAGCTACCTCTAGGATTGGGTATGCAAATCCCCCCACAAGGGATACAGGTTGAAAGAGCGCACAGAGTAGGTAGCGCTAGAACCTATGCGGATGGTAAGACTAAGATTAGACCAGTTATTGTTAAGTATTTGAACTTTCAAGATAAAGCCATGATTATGAGTCAATATAGGAAAAAATTCCCAGTAAAGATAGGAGAGTATAACATCTTGCTTTTCCAAGATTTTTCAGTAGAAACGTCAAAAAAACGAAAAGAAATGGTACCTATTTGTACAAGCTTAATCAAATCAGGCTTGAAAGCTTCAATTATATATCCAGCTAAAATCAAAATTTTTAATGAACAGGGAAACGTTCTACTGAATAATTACGAAGAAGCGAAAGATTTCCTATACTCTAGACAGAATTCTTAGTAACAAGAACATAGATATAGGAAGTACTTCAAAAAAGATATTAACCAGGTTCTAAGAAAGAATAAAGTTTGAGATGATTAATAGTTTTAATATTATGGTTAATAGGCTAGAGCTTCCAAGAGCAGTTAGGGTTATAGTTCTAGCTGAGCATGATATTCTCAGTATTTGTGGGCGATACGGAGGAGGGTTCCTCTGTATCTGGTTTTTATATTATGTTTTGATTTATTGTTTATTATGTTTTATGTTGTGTTCTATTTTCCCATCCTTGTCTTTCCTTCCCCAAGGCCCCCCCCCCCCCTGGTTTTGGTTTTTTTTTTTTTTCTCCCGCTGTTTTTTCTCGCAATGCACTATAGGGTTTATTATAATATTTGATGGCTGAACAACTAAAAGTAATATCATGGAATGTGGGAGGGATTTCCTCATTATGGAAACGGAAGAATATTTTGAAACAATGTAAAAAAAATAATGCAGATATAATTATGTTACAAGAGACACATCTTAAAAAACAGGAATTAGACAAACTTAAAGTAGGATGGGTAGAGGAGGTGATTGCAACACCCTGCACGACAAGAAAAAGAGGCGTAGCAATCTTATTAAATAAAAAATTAGATTATAAAATTGTGGGGAAAGAATTAGATATAGAAGGAAGGTTTGCAATTCTACATATTATAGTATACGAAAGATCTCTGATTTTATGCAATATTTATGGTCCAAATAGCCTAGATAAAGCTTTCTGGAACAAGATTCAAGTCATTCTAATGAAATATGGTACGGAGAACATAATATTGGGAGGCGATCTAAATATGGTGATGTATCCAACATTAGACAGGCTAAAACCCTCTAGGAATAGCAATAGCCGAGCAGAAACTAAATTACTTAAGAATTTGTGTAAAAATGTAAGACTTAAGGACATCTGGAGAATTCAGAACCCAGATGTAAAATGTTTTTCTTGTATATCCCATAGTCATAAAACTATGTCTAGGATAGATGCTTTCTTGATTTCGGAAAACTTATTAGGTACAGAAATATCAGCAGATATCAAAGAGGTGGTAATATCGGACCATGCTATTATCGTACTAAATTTTAAGTTTAAAGGGGTCAAAAGAGACCCAGCAAAGTTTTTTTTCCCGACATACCTAAGTACAAATGTACAATTCAAGGACTGGTTAAAGAGAAAATGGCAGGAATATATGTATTACAATAAGGAATATGAAAATAGCTATGAAATTCTCTGGGAGGCTTTTAAAGCGTTCATTAGAGGGGAAATCAAGGCGTATTTAGTGAAAAATAAGCGGATAGCACAACAGAAAGAGTTACAGCTAGCAGGACAAGTACGTAATTGTTATAATGCGTTCTTAAGTGATAGATCAGGGACACTCTGGGACAAATATATAAGGGCCAAACTAGGAAGAGACACTTTTCTCATGCAAAAGGTAAGACAAGAAGATCTTAGAACAAGGGCGTTTTTCTACAGACATAGTGGCAGGGCTGGTAAATTTTTGGCAAATTTAGTAAGAGTCAGGAAGAAGAAACGGGCTATAGAGACGATTAAAAAGGGATCAGAGAGATTGACTAATATTAAAGAAATAAACGAGTATATATATAAATATTACCAAAACTTATATATAAAGGATAAGATTAATTTGGAAGCTAAAGCAGATTTTTGGGATAAAATTAGATTACCAAAGCTAGATAAAGAAGACTTAGACGAGTTAAATAGACCTATATCACAGGAAGAAATAAAGAAAGTAATTAATAAAACGGCGATTAACAAGGCCCCTGGCCCAGATCAGATTCCGATAGAACTTTATAAAATTTTGCAGGAAGAAATAATCCCTACGTTAGAAGGCCTTTTTAATAAAATATATATCAATAATAAAATGCAGTCCAAATATTTTACAACTTCAACAATTTCATTAGTCTTGAAAAAAGGTAAGAACCCGGAAGAGATGGGTTCATACAGACTCATCTCATTGTTAAATAGCGACTATAAACTACTTATGAGTGTAATTGCTCAAAGACTAAAGAAAATGATGGCCCCATTAATACATAAAGATCAAGTTGGCTTTATGCCTAATAGGACTTCTACAACCAATCTGAGGAAAGTACAGTTGATAATAGACTACTATTGGAACCAGATTAAAAAAAAAGGGAAAGGGGATTCAAACAGATATAGCTATCACATCTATAGATGCTGAAAAAGCCTTTGATATGATTACATGGGATCATTTATTTACAACAATTAGAAACTTTGGAATCACAGGTTCTTTCCTCAGATTGGTACAACTGATATATAACGAGCCGCAGGCTAACATCTTGATAAATGGTAATATATCACAAAATTTCACTTTACAGAAAGGAACCAGACAAGGATGCCCGTTATCCCCTTATTTGTTCAATTTAGCTATTGAACCTTTAGCGATATATTTGAGAAAGGAAATAGATGGGATATGGCTAGGGAATAGAAGAATTACGCTTTTACTATACGCTGATGACTTACTGGTCTTCCTAAGAGATACGCAAAAAAATATTCCTCTACTAATTCAAATTCTATGTGAATTCGGTAAGTTTGCTGGCTATAAAGTAAACCTTGATAAATCAGAGATTTTTTGGTTAAAAGAAAAAAGAGATAGTTATAAGAATGCTCCATTTAAGAATGCAAATGGAAAGTTAAAATATTTAGGTATCATACTGTCTAGAGACCCTGAAAATTGGTATACACTAAATTACCCGCAAATTTGGGCAAAATTGTCTAAGGATATGGCCAGCTGGGCTAATTTTCCACTGACCTTGTCAGGTAAAATAAACCTAATTAAAATGGTCCTATTCCCTAAAATCCTGTACTTGCTACAAAATTTACCTAGATTTATCAATCGTAAGGATTTAGTATCATTTAAAAGGGACTGTCTAAAATTTTTATGGGGCAACAAACGTAAAGCGATTGCATTACATAATCTGTCACTATTTAAATCAGGGGGTGGCTTAGCTTTCCCAGATATAGAGCTATATAATTTAATATGTATGGGTAAATTTGCATTAGAATGGCTAACAGAGGCAAACTATTTCGCCACAAATGATGTAGAAGAATTTCTAGTGGCCCCATATGGCTTAAAAGCTTTATTACATTACAATGGGAAATTACCAGATAAAGTTAAAAAGCTATCCACCGTTAAGAATATAATTATTGCATTGCATAAACTTCTGAAATTACTACGAGTTAGCCCGGAATACTCAAAATACTTGACTATAGTGGGGAACCCCAATTTTATACCAGCAATAGAGTCGAAAGTCTTTCATAGATGGAAGAGGAAGGGCCTAACTTTCATACAACAACTGCAAGATAGGGACACTAAAGCTTGTAGAACGTTCCAGGATTTAAGAAGTGAGTTTGGAATCCCAAACAATGAATTTTACGCGTACTTGCAAATACGGCATTTTCTAGAAACTTTTAACAAAGAATCTATACAAGATAGCTTAGGCGAAAAGATGAATATGGTACTGAATATGTATAGTCAAGGAAACTATTCTATCTCCTTTTGGTACAAGATAATAAAAAAGTTCCAAGAAACAACAAGAATAGGGGCTTTAGCAGCAAGCTGGCGACAGCCAATTGAGAGGCTACAAAAAAGTTTCAATTTAGTAGACAAAGCAACACTATCTATAGGTTGGAGAGAGTCCCAAATGAAAGTGATAAATAAGGTATATATTACACCTGCCGTAAAAGCTAAATGGGATAAAAATGCCGAAAATAAATGTGCTAGATGCAGCTTCCCTTTAGCGGATCTGACCCATTGTCTATGGTCCTGCCCAAAGATTCAAAAATTCTGGAGTAAGTTGAATTTCTGGTTGAACAGAATTAACGGGAAAAAGATTAAGTTAGAAAAAGAGGATATTATCTTTATGTATCAAACTCCCAGACAACAGATTAATTTTAAATTTGTAAATACAGCAATATTAATAGGGAGGTCTTTAATCCTGAAATATTGGAAGTCCACGAAAGCCCCCAGTTTAATAGAATGTATTAATAAAATTAAGGGACAATTAATTGTGGAGCAATTTGATACGACAGTTAATTCTGAAACTCAGATCAAACGCTTCCTTGACAAGTGGAGGAGATTTATTCAGGCTTTTTCGGAAATAGAACAGAAACGGTTAATATACCCTTTTAGAGAGTCAGAAACATTGAATAATGCGATTGCTAGAAATGAGTTTCCAAATTGGAATTAAGTAATGGGGGGCCCCCCCTTCCCTTGTTGTGGGTTTGTTTTTTTTTGTTTTTTTTGTGTTTGTATAAAACTGAAGTACGAAAATTATAGTTGTAATAAGGATGAGATGATTGCCTTGTATGGCGAATTCTTTGTTTTTTTTTTGTGTTTGTATAAAACTGAAGTACGAAAATTATAGTTGTAATAAGGATGAGATGATTGCCTTGTATGGCGAATTTTTTGTTTTGTTTTCATGATGTCGGGAATGCCCTGTCATATATATTTGTTTTATTTTATGTACAATAAAAATTAAAAAAAAACAAAAAAAAAAAACCTGGGAGAATATTAACTAGGACACTCAGAAGAAAGCAACTTAAATCTTACATACACTCTATTAAATTGATGGATGGTGCAACCTTTAAAAGCAGCCCACAAATAGCCAAGATCTTTAGCACGTACTATAGCTCATTATATAATAATTATATAATATCACTAGTTATATAAATGCATAAATGCAACCACACAATCAGATCCTATGTTACAACTCATCGACAACTACACCTATAAATTGGGATTACCTAAACTAGACAAAAAGGCCGTTGATAGTTTGAACACCCCTATAACATTAGAAGAATTGACTCTGGCAAATAAAAACCTCCCTGCCGGTAAAAGTCCTGGCCCGGACAGGTTGACCCCAAGATATTATAAAATATTTTTACGTACCTTAGCTCCTACAATGCTCCAACTTTTTAACAATTTAAGTAATCGCCCATACCTCACTCACAACATGCTTGAGGCGCACATCGCGATAATTCCTAAACCGGGTAAACCAGCAAACACACCTGCAAATTTCAAACCCACCTCTTTACTGAATACCGACATAAAAATACTAGCAAAAATACTAGTTTAAATAAATTCCTCCCAGACCTTATATCTACAGACCAGGTGGGCTTTGTTCTGGGCAGAAAAGCTAGGGAAAATACCATCAGGGCCTTACAATGAATCAATTACGCTAAGGTTGAGAATGTGCCCTAAATCTTATTAAAAAATATAAAAACAGCTCTTATTAACTATTAAGTCCTCTATGCCCACTTGGTTTATAGAGTCCCAATTGCTCCCCAAAAGGGGCACTCACACTCTGTACCCATCCTGGACATAAGACAGAGTTATGAAAGTACATGGGGTGTCCAGCATAAAAAATTCCACATTTCCATGCAGTTTCTGGGTATCCTTAAGCCCATGTACCCTGTGCCCAAAGAATGTTCCATAACAGGCCCTTAGATCTTAGTGACTAATGTCACATATCTCCCCCTTCAGAAGGAGACTAACACAGGAGGAGACCCCAGACGTGTTGACTTTGAAGTAAGTTCATAGATCCATTCCCCCAATGCCCGTATCCACCCAGTACCCCAAACAAATTTCCCAAACAGAGCATCACTCACCCGGCCAACCTCTGCCTCTCTCATAGAACATACCCACTGCTGGGAGAAGTGCCGACTGTCGCTTCTCCCTGGAGTCCTTTCGGTCAATGGAGAGAAGACAGGGTGGCTGGGCTCACTCCAACATGCTGTTGCGGATCTGGGCCAACTGCCCAGCATCCCTGGAGAATACAGGTGGAGACTGTAGTCCCATCCATTAGTACTGGATAGGAATCTCCCATTGCTTGCTCCTCCGCCTGGATTTCTGCATACTCATCCGGTCCCTCTGCCAGCGTGAGGCTGTCATTCCTGTTTTCTGGGGCACCGGTTAGGGGTGGACAGAGGCCAACAACACTATGCCCTGTTGCCTGCTCTTCTGCTGGGTAATCCGCATATGTTACCTCAGAGGAAAAGTCACTTAGATCCACAATCTCTAGGTCCTGCTGGGGACCTAGGGTCCCCATGCCAGGGGGTTGGGGATCTGAGCCAACTTCCCCGTATCCCTGCAATCCACGTGTAGAGACCACTGTCTCATCCACACCTCCCGGACCAACATTTGTGGATATTAAGTCCACTAGATCCACTGCCTCTGAAGTAAGTAAAGGACCACTTTCCAGGAGTTCTAGGTAATCGACCTCAAGGTACCATTCCTGATAGATAAGCCATGTCTGGTTAGTCTCTAAAGCAAGTGTTTCCGATGGCTGTAACAGCTCCTGCCTCTTGCTTTAAATGTCCCAGAAAGTCAACTTCCTCATCAAATGCTTCCCATAATAAGCCGGGGCTGCCAAAGTCATCACCTTCCGGGGAATAGTGCATTTCTGCCCTCGACTGTCTGCAAACCAATATAATGCTCTGTACCGATCCTTAAGCTCAACCTCTCTTTGCACCGGACACTTCAGTTCAGCTATCCCGTCACCTGTGGGTTGTCCTCTCAGTAAGCAGAGCCGCAAGTTTACCTGGTCCCTGAAGCACTGTTCTGGGGAGGGCAGGACTTTGCCTCTGCAGCCATACCAATTCTCCAGTGCTTCCTACCACATCTCTAGCTGAATTAGGGCTCTACATTCCAGGCACATCTCCTCTGGAACTGGCCCTCCTAGCACAGCAAGGGCAACTTTGAATTGCCGCTCAAAGTCCCATATCGGAACGTCCCATTTAGAGGTATCTAATGCCAGCATCTCAGTCGCCCAAATATTCAGATACCTGATGATCTGCTTCACCACCTCAGCATTCATTACCCAGACTGCTGCTTCGGATGGGTTGGTTCCGTATATTGACAACCTTCTCCGCATTCTGCTGTGGAATTTTTCCTCTGCATCATCCATAATCGTCTGGCTGCGAACCTTCACTGGCTGGCGTTGAGGCATCTTTGTAGTGCTGCTTAGGGACTGATAGCTAGGCAGCACATCCCTCCAACCCAGTTTGCCCTGTGCCATAGGAGTGCTGCTTTCATAGCTGCAGATTATGGTGCTGTTCCTCCTGGGTCAACAAGATAAGAAATCAATCCCAGCGCTTGCCACCAAATGTGACGGACCCCAAATGAGTACCGCCATCAGAACACGACATCCCTTTATCCAGAGCAATAGCTCCTGGTATCTCCCTTTGACTGCCCAATAAAGTTATAGAGGTGAACAGAACTGAGGCAACACTCAGGGGTCTGAACACAAAATGAACACTTAATTTAAAAGCAGCACACATATTTATATACCCTGGCATTCCAGAGTCACAGAGCTTCAGGTTACAAAGGGAATTGGTTAAACAGTAAAGCAAACATATGAACAATACATCAAACCTCTAACAATTAACTGGTGAGAAAAGTTTACTTAGACAATATGATTTTGGGCAGTCTAGTTAACATAATCACACAGGAACACAATCAGTTTACCCAGACAGACTCCTCACAATCAGATATGAAACGTAAATAAAATACATCTTATTACAAAATATAAAAACAGCTCTTATTAACTATTAAAAGGACAGTCAAGTTTAAAAAAAACTTTCATGTTTCAAATAGGGCATGTAATTTTAAACAATTTTCCAATTTACTTTTATCACCAATTTAGCTTTGTTCTCTTGGTATTCTAAGTTGAAAGCTAAACCTAGGAAGGCTCATATGATCATTTCTAAGCCCTTGAAGTCCGCCTCTTATCACATGCTTTTTTATTTGGTTTTCACAACAGGGGAGAGTTAGTTCATGTCAGCCATATAGATAAAATTGTGATGCCCGTGGCTTGTCGCAGACACTGCACTAATTGGCTAAAATGAAAGTCAATAGATAATAAATAAAATGTCATGTGATCATAGGGCTGTCAGAAGAGGCTTAGATACAAGTTAATAACAGAAGTAAAATGTATATTAATATAACAGTGTTGGTTGTGCAAAACTGGGGAATGGGTAATAAAGAGATAATCTATCTTTTCAAACAACAAAAATTCTGGTGTTGACTGTCCCTTTAAGTGCTTTATGCCCACTTGGTTTATAGAGTCACAATTGCTCCCAGAAGGGACACTCACACCCTGGACCCATCCTGTATTTATGGATACAGGGTGACCAGGACATAAGACAGAGTTATGAAAGTGCATGTGGTGTCCAGCATATAAAATTCCACATTTCCATGCAGTCTCTGGGTATCCTTAAGCTCATGTACCCCCTGCCCAAAGAATGTTCCATAACATGCCCTCAGATCTTGGTGACTCACGTCACAATATCCTTTACACACTCACAAATATAGATACCTCTATCCCTGAACTACTACATGAAATAAAAACATATGGTGAGCTTTCAAACTTCCACCTCAACTTGACAAAGTCAGATGGCCAGATTATGAGTTTTGCGTTATGAGTGGCTCGCTACTAACTTGCACTGCTATTATACGTTTGCAAAAAAACTGCATTTGCGGGCGATATGGCAGCGTTGAGGTCCATACCGCAAATATCAGCGCTGCTTTGAGCTGCTTTGACATCAATGGGGAGAGCCGGCTAAAAAAAAGCCTAACACCTGCAATGACGGAGCGTAAATCTCTGTAACGCAGCCCCATTGATGTCTATGGGGGGAAGAAAATGTATGTTTACACCTAACACCCTAACATAAACACAGAGTCTAAACACCCCTGACATCGCCGACACCTACATTACACTTATTAACTCCTAATCTGCTGCCCCCGACATCGCCGACACCTACATTACACTTATTAACCCCTAATCTGCCACCTACCTACACTTATTAACCCCTAATCTGCCGCCCCAATGTCGCCGCCACCTACCTACACTTATTAACCCCTTATCTGCCGCCCCAATGTCGCCGCCTCCTACATAAATTTATTAACCCCTAATCTGCCGCCCCCAACGTCGCCGCCACTATACTAAAGTTATTAACCCCTAAACCTCTGGCCTCCCACATCACTAACACTAAATAAATATATTAGCCCCTAAACCTAACCCTAACACCCCTAACTTTAATATAATTAAAATAAATCTAAATAAAAATTACTATTATTACCTAAATAATACCTATTTAAGACTAAATACTTACCTGTAAAATAAACCCTAAGCTAATAGTTACATTGTAGCTATTTTAGGTTTTATTTTTATTTCACAGCTAAGTTTGTATTTATTTTAACTAGGTAGACTAGTTAGTAAATAGTTATTAACTATTTACTAGCTACCTAGGTAAAATAAATACAAATTTACCTGTAAAATAAAACCTAACCCGAGTTACACTAACACCTAATATTAGACTAAAATTAAATAAATTAAAACATTTTTTTTATCTAAATTACAAAAATAATAAACACTAAATTACACAAAATAAAAAAAGAAATTATCAAAAAATAAAATTACTCCTAATCTAATAGTCCTATCAAAATAAACCCCCCCCCCCAAAAAAAATAATAAAACCCCTAGCCTACACTAAACTGCCAATAGACCTTAAAAGGGCCTTTTGCGGGGCATTGCCCCAAAGAAATCAGATCTTTTACCTGTAAAAAGAAAATACAAACAACCCCCCAACAGTAAAACTGTCAGGGTGCCAGGAATCAGACTGAGACGAGAAGTGCAAAAATAATCACACCTTTATAAATAGCAAAAAATAATAAAAAGTCCACAAGTCAAATAACAAGCCAGGAGTCAAAACCAGAGCTGGTAGTCAGACGAGCCGAGTCAGGAGCCAAAGCGAATAGTCAGACGAGCCTGAATCAGGAACAAGGAAAACAGCAGTGTCAGGAACAAGCCAGGGATCAGGAACCAGGAAGGACGTCAGACAGCCAGGTAATACACAGGAGCTCTCACAAACAGGTCTGAGACAACGCAAGGGCAAAGCATACTGAACAAAGGCCCTTTAAATAATAAGTGATGACATCACAATTCTGAGACTGCATCCGGTCTCCCATGGATGATGTAAACCAGTCTGGCCATAAAAGGAAGTGCAGGAAGTGAGCAGTATCTCCCAGAATGCACCAAAGTCAGCAAGAGAGGTGAGTAAAATGGCTGCAAGCAGCACATGGCAAACAAGTCAGGAAAAAACCCTGACAAAAACTCACCAGTCACACAACCAACCCCCCCAAAATAAAAACCTACCTAAAAAACCTAAGCTCCCCAATGCCCTGAAAATGGCATTTGGATGGGCATTGCCCTTAAAAGGGCATTTAGCTCTTTTACGGTGCCCAAAGTCCCTAATCTAAAAATAAAACCCACCCAATAAATCTTAAAACAACCTAACACTAACCCCCGAAGATCCAATTACAGTTTTTGAAAACCAGACGTCCATCCTCATCCAGCCGGAAGAAGTCTTCATCCAAGCGGCAAGAAGTCCTCAACGAAGCTGGGAGAAGTCTTCATCCAAGCGGCAGGAAGTCGTCCTCCAGGCGGGCAGAAGTCTTCATCTAGACGTCATCTTCTATCTTCATCCTTCCGACACAGAGCAGCTCCATCTTCAAGACATCCGGCGCGGAGCATCCTCTTCATACGGTCCCAGCCATACACTGAAGGTTCCCTTTAAGGAGCGTCATCCAAGATGGCGTCCCTTGAATTCCGATTGGCTGATAATTCAATCAGCCAATCGGAATTAAAGGGTAAAAAATCTGATTGGCTGATGCAATCAGCCAATAGGATTGAGCTCGCATTCTATTGGCTGTTCCAGTCAATAGAATGCGAGCTCAATCCTATTGGCTGATTGGATCAGCCAATAGGATTAAAGCTCAATCCTATTGGCTGATTGCATCAGTCAATAGGATTTTTTTACCCTTTAATTCCGATTGGCTGATAGAATTCTATCAGCCAATCGGAATTCAAGGGACGCCATCTTGGATGACGTCCCTTAAAGGGAACCTTCAGTATACAGCTGGGACCGTATGAAGAGGATGCTCCCCGCTGGATGTCTTTAAGATGGAGCTGCTCCGCGTCAGAAGGATGAAGATAGAAGATGCCGCCTGGATGAAGACTTCTGCCCGCCTGGAGGACAACTTCTTGCCGCTTGGATGAAGACTTCTCCCGGCTTCGTTGAGGACTTCTTGCCGCTTGGATGAAGACTTCTCCAGGCAGGATGAGGATGGTGTCCGGTTTTCAAAAACTGTAAGTGGATCTTCGGGGGTTAGTTTTAGGTTTTTTTAAGGGTTTATTGGGTGGGTTTATTTTTAGCTTAGGGTTTGGGCAATGTAAAAGAGCTGAATGCCCTTTTAAGGGCAATGCCCATCCAAATGCCCTTTTTCGGGCAACGGGGAGCTTAGGTTTATTTAGATAGGATTTTATTTGGGGGGTTGGTTGTGTGGGTGGTGGGTTTTACTGTTGGGGATTGTTTGTATTTTTTTTTTACAAGTAAAAGAGCTGATTTCTTTGGGGCAATGCCCCGCAAAAAAGGCCCTTTTTAAGGTTTTACTGTAAGACAGGTTAGGTTTTATTTTACAGGTAAATTTGTATTTATTTTAACTAGGTAGCTAGTAAATAGCTAATAACTATTTACTAACTAGTCTACCTAGTTAAAATAAATACAAACTTAGCTGTGAAATAAAAATAAAACATAAGCTAGATACAATATAACTGTTAGTTATATTGTATCTAGCTTAGGTTTTATTTTACAGGTAAGTATGTATTTAGTTTTAAATAGGAATAATTTAGGTATTAATTGTAATTTTTATTTGTAATTATTTTAATTATGTTAAAGTTAGTGGGTGTTAGGGTTAGACTTAGGGTTAGGTTTAGGGATTATAACTTTAGTATAGTGGCGGCTACATTGGGGGCAGGAAAATAGGGGTTAATAAGTGTAGTTAGGTGGCGGCGATTTTAAGGGCAGCAGATTAGGGGTTAATAATATTTAACTAGTGTTAGTGCAGCGGTTTAGGGGTTAATATGTTTATTATAGTGGATGCAATGTCCGGAGCGGCAGATTAGGGGTTAATAAATTTATTTTAGTGTTTGCGATGCGGGAGGGCCTCTGTTTAGGGGTTAATAGGTAGTTTATGGGTGTTAGTGTACTTTGTAACACTTTAGTTATGAGTTTTATGCTACAATTTTGTAACGTAAAACTCATAACTACTGACTTTCAGGTGGCGGTACAGATCTTGTAGTTATAGGCTGTACCGCTCACTTTTTGGCCGGACAGGCAAACTCGTAATACCGGCGCTATGGAAGTCCCATTGAAAAAGTACTTTTTGAAAGGTACAGTAGTTACGTTGCGTGACGGCCAATAAAGTTTGAGGTACAGCTGTACCTACAAGACTCATAGTAGCAGCGGTAGTGAAAAAGCAGCGTTGTGAAGCTTTTTCACTCATAACGCAAAACTTGTCATCTAGCCAAGAGTTAATAAATATCAATGCCCAACAGGAACACATACAATGACTCCACTCAGAGCATGGGATCACTATAGCTACCTCTAAACTAAAGTACTTGGGTATTCACCTCACTGTTCACTACCAAGACCTCTAGAAACATAACTTCCAAGAATTAAAAGATGACATAACTAAAGACCTTTCTTCTTGGAAGAACATGTCACTCTCCTGGTTAAGATAGGAGTAGTGAAAATGAACGTTCTCCCCCGCATCCTATATCTATTGAAGACCACTTAAGTCAGTTACAAAAACTCATAGAACAATATATTTGGTCGGGTGCCAGACAAAGGGTCCCTAAAAGAACGATGTATCTCCCACGAGAGAGAGGTCAGGGATTGTTGGTGGCCTAGTGGGCGGCACTCCCAGGCTTCATGGGAGTGCTGGTGACATCACTACGTACACACATGGCCACATCACAAAGAGGCTGAACAAGGATACATACAGATAGCTGCAAGTGAACTTGATGGGGTGATTTTCTAACACCTCGATCTCAGACCTCTTAGCAGCTACAAACCTCCAAGAACCCTCATTTGAAAGACAATTGTCTGCTCTTTCAAATGGTTGTGGTCTTGGAGCAGTAAGAAACAACAGATCATTTAAAAATAAAGTTAGAAAAAACACATGGGGATTTGCTTGGGGTTATTAAATGTATGCACAATAAAAAAATAGATGCTATGTCTAGAGACCCCTAATACAGTTTATTTTATATTATAGACGTCCCTCTCTTAAAACAATATATGAATTTTGTCTGTATAGTCAAAAAAGTATAGTTAAAAAACTGTATAGTTAAAAAAAAAGTGCTTTTATTTTCTGTAATACACAATTGAGCCTCTCTAATCTATATTATAACCCCCAAAAGCCTGTATGGGCCCCTATTTCACGTGGCTACCCTTGATCAGTAGATCAAAGTAACAGCAGTGGTCACTTGGCCATTTTCAATATTATTTACTAAAATGTAAGACTATACTTTTTTTTACAGTTGTTGCTGCAGCTATCACACATGCCATGAAATATAAATATAATAATGGTATATTGTGAATCTGCTGAAAAAACAATAAATAATTTGTGTGGGTCACTCACTGACATTTGACTTACAATAAGATTTAAATGTAGGTAGCAAAAAAAGCTCAAAATTGTCTCAGCACTGGGGTGTAAAAGAAAGGCTTAGCAGTGAAAGGGTTATACCCCAACATCTTCTTTTAATTTTTAAGAAATACAATAATCATGTGCAAAATTATATTTTTAATATGTGTCAAGAGTGCTATATTGAAATAACTTGAACTTGGAGAATGCCATAAATTAGTTTTTGCATTTATACAAGACTGTAATGACTATTACATGCAATTTTCAAAATTAATCTAAGAAGAGAAAAAAAATATTTAATATGGAAGTTTGAGAGCAAAAAAGGTGAAGTCATTTTCTACTTCTAAATAGAAACTTGTTCTGTGCTGATGGAGAACCTTGAAATGAATCCAGTAAACTGTTAGAAATTCATAAATCCTCTTAATTCTTAGCAGCTTCACTGAAAAGTTCACAATGCTTGGACGGATGGCATTCAAGCCCTGTGACTTTGACAGGTGACAAACAGTGTACCAGGTTGATAGAGGGCACTATTACTTGCCTGTCACATATCAAATGAATCCTTCATGAAAGGAAACTAAATGAAAAGAGATTATTGCATTTATGGAAGGTAAATGCAAGGAACATGCAGGATGATATAGAAAAAAATGGACATTTTAAAGGATAAGAATATTAACTCATTCACTGTCAAAAACATGAGCCATATTTGTGTCTGAGGTTGTCTATCATGTAAGAAGCATTTCAAATCTTATAGTTGTCAGTATGTACTAAACAGTAATATAACATGCAGTATAAGTTATACCATTCTAATAGTTACAGTAGAAAAAAAAGTTCAGAAACAAAGCTCCACAATTTCACAGAAATTAGCTGAATAGTTCCAGTATGAACTATCTGGACATTACACTGAATGGAGTATTAGATGACAATAGGGGCCACATAGAAACACAGGTTTACTGAAAATCAACAGCTAAAAATCCTACATGCAAAAAGTAGCCACTCTAACAGAGTGTTTAAAGCCATTACAAAGGGACAATTTGTAAGGACACTAAGAAACTGCTCGGATAAAACTATCTTTAAGAGGCAAGCGAGTGAGCTGACAGAAAGGTTAGTGTCAAGAAATTATCCCAGAAAAATGGTAATAGGCATTAGGGAAGAAGTGGAAAAACGAGAGAGAAGTGAACTGTTAGTAATGAACAAAAATAAAAAGTCACAGGCAGATTTTGGAAAACAAAAAGTAACTTTCCTGACCACTTACAGTGAACAATATGGACAGATCTGTGAAATTGTTTCCAAGCATTTTTCAGTATTAACAGCAGATGATGATCTAGCGGAACCAGTTAGAAAGGGATGTAGGTTTGCCTTCAAAAGAGGTCTTACTATAGCAAACAGAGTAGCTCTTACTAATCTAAAGAGAAAGGTCCAAATTACCCAAAGTACTTGCTTAACAGCAAAAGAGGTATTTAAATGCCATAACATTAATTGTATAGCATGTACCCATGTACAACAAGGTAATGGTTTTCAAATGGCTAGATTTAGAGTTTTGTCGGTAAAGACCCGCGTAGCTAACGCCGGCTTTTTTCTGGCCGCACCATAAAAATAACTCTGGTATTGAGAGTCCACATAAAGGCTGCGTTAGGCTCCAAAAAAGGAGCGTAGAGCATATTTAACGCAGCTTCAACTCTCGATACCAGAGTTGCTTACGGACGCGGCCAGCCTCAAAAACGTGCTCGTGCACGATTCCCCCATAGGAAACAATGGGGCTGTTTGACCTGCAAAAAAGCCGCGTTCAGCTCCTAACGCAGCCCCATTGTTTGCTATGCGTAAACACTTCCTACGTCTGCACCTAACACCCTAACATGTACCCCGAGTCTAAACACCCCTAACCTTACACTTATTAACCCCTAATCTGTCACCCCCGCTATCGCTGACCCCTGCATATTATTTTTAACCCCTAATCTGCCGCTCCGTAAACCGCCGCTACTTACATTATCCCTATGTACCCCTAATCTGCTGCCCCTAACACCGCCGACCCCTATGTTATATTTATTAACCCCTAATCTGCCCCCCACAACGTCGCCTCCACCTGCCTACACTTATTAACCCCTAATCTGCCGAGCGGACCTGAGCGCTACTATAATAAAGTTATTAACCCCTAATCCGCCTCACTAACCCTATAATAAATAGTATTAACCCCTAATCTGCCCTCCCTAACATCGCCCACACCTAACTTCAATTATTAACCCCTAATCTGCCGACCGGAGCTCACCGCTATTCTAATAAAAGGATTAACCCCTAAAGCTAAGTCTAACCCTAACACTAACACCCCCCTAAATTAAATATAATTTTAATCTAACGAAATTAATTAACTCTTATTAAATAAATTATTCCTATTTAAAGCTAAATACTTACCTGTAAAATAAATCCTAATATAGCTACAATATAAATTATAATTATATTGTAGCTATTTTAGGATTAATATTTATTTTACAGGCAACTTTGTAATTATTTTAACCAGGTACAATAGCTATTAAATAGTTAAGAACTATTTAATAGTTACCTAGTTAAAATAATTACAAAATTACCTGTAAAATAAATCCTAACCTAAGTTACAATTAAACCTAACACTATACTATCATTAAATTAATTAAATAAAATACCTACAATTACCTACAATTAAACCTAACACTACACTATCAATACATTAATTAAATACAATATGTACAAATAACTACAATGAAATAAACTAACTAAAGTACAAAAAATAAAAAAGAACTAAGTTACAAAAAATAAAAAAATATTTACAAACATAAGAAAAATATTACAACAATTTTAAACTAATTACACCTACTCTAAGCCCGCTAATAAAATAACAAAGCCCCCCAAAATAAAAAATGCCCTACCCTATTCTAAATTACTAAAGTTAAAAGCTCTTTTTAATCGGATTGAACTTGATTCTGATTGGCTGATTCCATCAGCCAATCAGAATATTCCTACCTTAATTCCGATTGGCTGATAGAATCCTATCAGCCAATCGGAATTCGAGGGACGCCATCTTGGATGACGTCATTTAAAGGAACCGTCATTCGTCGTTCAGTCGTCGGCCAGGATGGATGTTCCGCGTCGGAGGTCTTCAGGATGCTGCTGCTCCGCTCCAGATGGATGTCGATAGAAGATGCCGCCTGGATGAAGACTTCAATCGGATGGAAGACCTATTCTGCCCCGCTTGGATGAAGACTTCAATCGGATGGAAGACCTCTTCTGCCCCGCTTGGATGAAGACTTCTACCGGATCATGAACATCTTCAGCCCCCCGCTTGGGCTTGGATCAGGACATCGGAGAAGCTCTTCTGGACCGATCGGTGAACCTGGCAGGGTGAAGACAAGGTAGGAAGATCTTCAGGGGCTTAGTGTTAGGTTTATTTAAGGGGGGTTTGGGTTAGATTAGGGGTATGTGGGTGGTGGGTTGTAATGTTGGGGGGGGGGTATTGTATGGTTTTTTTTTATAGGAAAAAGAGCTGAACTTTTTGGGGCATGCCCCGCAAAGGGCCCTGTTCAGGGCTGGTAAGGTAAAAGAGCTTTTAACTTTAGTAATTTAGAATAGGGTAGGGCATTTTTTATTTTGGGGGGCTTTGTTATTTTATTAGGGGGCTTAGAGTAGGTGTAATTAGTTTAAAATTGTTGTAATATTTTTCTTATGTTTGTAAATATTTTTTTATTTTTTGTAACTTAGTTCTTTTTTATTTTTTGTACTTTAGTTAGTTTATTTCATTGTAGTTATTTGTACATATTGTATTTAATTAATGTATTGATAGTGTAGTGTTAGGTTTAATTGTAGGTAATTGTAGGTATTTTATTTAATTAATTTAATGATAGTATAGTGTTAGGTTTAATTGTAACTTAGGTTAGGATTTATTTTACAGGTAATTTTGTAATTATTTTAACTAGGTAACTATTAAATAGTTCTTAACTATTTAATAGCTATTGTACCTGGTTAAAATAATTACAAAGTTGCCTGTAAAATAAATATTAATCCTAAAATAGCTACAATGTAATTATAATTTATATTGTAGTTATATTAGGATTTATTTTACAGGTAAGTATTTAGCTTTAAATAGGAATAATTTATTTAATAAGAGTTAATTAATTTCGTTAGATTAAAATTATATTTAACTTAGGGGGGTGTTAGTGTTAGGGTTAGACTTAGCTTTAGGGGTTAATACATTTATTAGAATAGCAGTGAGCTCCGGTCGTCAGATTAGGGGTTAATGTTTGAAGTTAGGTGTCGGCGATGTTAGGGAGGGCAGAGTAGGGGTTAATACTATTTATTATAGGGTTAGTGAGGCGGATTAGGGGTTAATAACTTTATTATAATAGCGGTGCGGTCCGGTCGGCAGATTAGGGGTTAATAAGTGTAGGCAGGTGGAGGCGACGTTGAGGGCGGCAGATTAGGGGTTAATAAATATAATATAGGGGTCGGCGGTATTAGGGGCAGCAGATTAGGGGTACATAGCTATAATGTAGGTGGCGGCGCTTTGCGGTCGGCAGATTAGGGGTTAATTATTGTAGGTAGCTGGCGGCGACGTTGTGGGGGGCAGGTTAGGGGTTAATAAATATAATACAGGGGTCGGCGGTGTTAGGGGCAGCAGATTAGGGGTACATAAGTATAACGTAGGTGGCGGTCGGCAGATTAGGGGTTAAAAAAATTTAATCGAGTGGCGGCGATGTGGGGGGGGCCTCGGTTTAGGGGTACATAGGTAGTTTATGGGTGTTAGTGTACTTTAGAGTACAGTAGTTAAGAGCTTTATGAACCGGCGTTAGCCCAGAAAGCTCTTAACTACTGACTTTTTTCCTGCGGCTGGAGTTTTGTCGTTAGATGTCTAACGCTCACTTCAGACACGACTCTAAATACCGGAGTTAGAAAGATCCCATTGAAAAGATAGGATACGCAATTGACGTAAGGGGATCTGCGGTATGGAAAAGTCGTGGCTGAAAAGTGAGCGTTAGACCCTTTTTTGAGTGACTCCAAATACCGGAGTTAGCCTAAAACCAGCGTTAGGAGCCTCTAACGCTGGTTTTCACGGCTAACGCCAAACTCCAAATCTAGGCCTAAGTTAGGTAACTAGAGAAAGGTTCCTACATAACAAATGTTATAACTGTAGATACACTTATGTAATGTATTTGTTAACATGCTCCTTATGTAACCTACAGTATGTAGGTATGACCTCAAGGGAGGTCAGGTCTCGAATTCATGAACATGTAGGCAACATAAAATCGGGTATATTAACTACACCCTTGATTATGCACTTTAACCACCAACACAATAAAAATCCCAACAGCCTAACATGGACTATAGTAGAACATATTCTCCCACCAAAGCGAGGAGGAGACAGGGATCAGATATTAGCAAGGCAAGAAGTGTATTGGATTTTGAGGTTAAAGACCAGAAAACCTACAGGTTTGAACAGTGAATATGATCTGATAAATTATTGGAATTAATCAAACAATTAACAATGTATGATATTAATGGCACACAATTATGCACTACCTCAAACTAATATATAGTTTAGAGAAGGAATTTGGAAGCATATAACTAAGCTAGTGTAAAGGTAACACTTGGCCAGATTTATATTCAGAATTAGCAAGTAGAAATATACAAAAAGAAATGGAGAGAGGAAAAAAATATTAATGATGAATAACATATGGAATTGAAATAAAAATAATTGATTCTGTAAGAAATGTGGCGTAAGAAGGTAAACATTGTTAAATATACAATTGCACCTATGTGATTATAATATACAGATATTTGTTAAGGTTTCAATGCTAGCCCTTTAACATGAAAAAGATGGGTGATTGGTTAATTGTCAAATTGTTTTATCCAATAAGGTGAAATCTTCACTATTTTAAACACAGGTTTGTAGGTCACAAAACAAGCTATGATTACAGCAAAAGTAGCTGAAACATGTCAGCTCTTGTGACTACCAAACCAGAGATGTTGCGAAGTTAAGCTTTACTGTACTTGTACTTTAATTTGAATAAGCAAGAAGTTTTTTAATATTGCATCAATAAAGAAACTTTTAATGGAAGCAAGGTTCCGGTATTCTCTCCATCTATCTTTTTACGTATCCTATGATTGGAGCCAGCAGGGGAGACCCAGTCAAGCCTATACAACCACGATTGACCAATAGGAGAGGAGGTGTGTCTACGGACGCAGGAATTGCACTCAGGGATTACACGCTCACACAGAGTTCAAGTGAGTTTGGAGTCTTGAAGAGGGGATTAACAGAAGGATGGCCTACCCAACATGGAGCGGTTGAGAAGGGCAGTCACCCAGGACCGAGCACAAATGAAACTATGAACTGTGAGTTGGCTGACAGCTAAGCGGTTTTCCTAAACCAAAAGGGAAATTTGTAGCGTGATACCTCCCAGTAACCCAGAGGCTTAGAGGAAGGGTCTGTGGTCATGAGAAGGGTATGTGGTAAAAACGGCACTCAATGTTTAACAGCACAGGGATAAAATTTTAAGAAAAACTAGTGCAAACATTCACCTAGATTACGAGTTTTGCGTTAGAGGCTATGCGGTGCTAACGAGCAGTTTATGCTCACCGCTCACTTACCTACAGCGCTGGTATTACGAGTTTTTACAAACCCGTCTTTAAAAGACTAGAAGTGAGTGTTGAGCAAAATTTTGCTCATTACTGCACTCCAATACCAGTGCTGCTTAAGTCAGCGGTGAGCTGGTGTTACATGCTCGTGCACGATTTCCCCATAGGAATCAACTGGGAGAGTCACCTGAAAAAAAGTCTAACACCTGCAAAAAAGCAGCGTAAAACTCCTTAACGCAGCCCCATTGATTCCTATGGGGAAATACAATTTATGTCTACCCCTAACACCCTAACATGAACCCCAAGTCTAAACACCCCTAATCCTACACTTATTAACCCCTAATCTGCCGCCCCCGACATCGCTGACACCTACATTATAATTATTAACCCCTAATCTGCCGATGTGGACACCGCTGCCAACTACATTATACTTATGAACCCCTACTCTGCCGCCCCCAATGTCACCACCACCTACCTACACTTATTAACCCCTAATCTGCCATCCCCAACGTCGCCGCCACTATAATAAACATATTAACCCCTAAACCGCCGCACTCCCGCCTAGCAAACATTAGTTAAATATTATTAACCCCTAATCTGCCGCCCCCAATGTCGCCGCCACTATACTAAATGTATTAACCCCTAAACCTAAGTCTTACCCTAAACCTAACACCTGCTAACTTAAATATAATTACAATAAATCTAAATAAATATTCCTATCATTACCTAAATTATTCCTATTTAAAACTAAATACTTACCTATAAAATAAACCCTAAGCTAGCTACAATATAACTAATAGTTACATTGTAGCTACCTTAGGTTTTATTTTTATTTTACAGGCAAGTTTGTATTTATTTTAACTAGGTAGAATAGTTATTAAATAGCTATTAACTATTTAATAACTACCTAGCTAAAATAAATACAACGTTACCTGTAAAATAAAACCTAACCTAAGTTACAATTACACCTAACATTACACTATAATTAAATTATTCCCCTAAATTAAATACAATTAAATACAATTAAATAAAATTATCTAAAGCACAAAAACAAACAAACACTAAATGACATAAAATAATAAACAAATTACAAGATTTTTAAACTAATTACACCTAATCTAATCCCCCTAACAAAATAACCCCCCCAAAATAAAAAAAGCCCTACCCTACACTAAATTATAAATAGCCCTTAAAAGGGCCTTTTGCGGGGCATTGCCCCAAAGTAATCAGCTCTTTTACCTGCAAAAAAAATTGCAAATCCCCCCCCCCAACATTAAAACCCACCACCCACACAACCAACCCAACTCTAAAACCCACCCAATACCCCCTTAAAAAAACCTAACACTAACCCCTTGAAGATCACCTTACCTGGAGAAGTCTTCATCCAACTGGGCCGAAGTCCTCAACGAAGCCGGGAGAAGTCTTCATCCAAGCCGGGCGAAGTGGTCCTCCAGACGGGCAGAAGTCTTCATCCAGACTGCATCTTCTATCTTCATCCATCCGGGTCCATCTTCAAGACATCCGACGCGGAGCATCCTCTTCATCCGACGGCTAAGACTGAATAAAGGTTCCTTTAAATGACATCATCCAAGATGGCGTCCCTTCAATTCCGATTGGCTGATAGAATTCTATCAGCAATCGGAATTAAGGTAGAAAAAATCCTATTGGCTGATGCAATCAGCCAATAGGATTGAGCTGGCATTCTATTGACTGTTCCAATCAGCCAATAGAATGCAAGCTCTATCCTATTGGATGATTTCATCAGCCAATAGGATTTTTTCTACCTTAATTAGAATTCTATCAGCCAATCGGAATTAAAGGGACGCCATCTTGGATGACGTCATTTAAAGGAACCTTCATTCAGTCTTAGCCGTCGTCAGAAGAGGATGCTCCGCGTCGGATATCTTGAAGATGAATCCGCTCCGCGCCGGATGGATAAAGATAGAAGATGAAAACTTCTGCCCGTCTGGAGGACCACTTCACCCGGCTTGGATGAAGACTTCTCCCGGCTTCGTTGAGGACTTCGGCCAGGTTGGATGAAGACTTCTCCCGGTAAGCTGATCTTTAAGGGGTTAATGTTAGGTTTTTTAAGGGGGTATTGGGTGGGTTTTAGAGTAGGGTTGGTTGTGTGGGTGGTGGGTTTTAATGTTGGGGGGGATTTGTAATTTTTTTTACAGGTAAAAGAGCTGATTACTTTGGGGCAATGCCCCGCAAAAGGCCCTTTTAAGGGCTATTTGTAATTTAGTGTAGGGTAGGGCTTTTTTTATTTTGGGGGGGGCTTTTTTATTTTGTTAGGGGGATTAGATTAGGTGTAATTAGTTTAAAAATCTTCTAATTTGTTTATTATGTTATGTAATTTAGTGTTGTTTTTTGTACTTTAGATAATTTTATTTAATTGTATTTAATTTAGGGAAATAATTTAATTATAGTGTAGTGTTAGGTGTAATTGTAACTTAGGTTAGGTTTTATTTTACAGGTAACTTTGTATTTATTTTAACTAGGTAGTTATTAAATAGTTAATAACTATTTACTAACTATTCTACCTAGTTAAAATAATTACAAACTTTTACAAGCCTGTAAAATAAAAATAAACCCTAAGCTAGATACAATGTAACTATTACTTATATTGTAGCTAGCTTAGGGTTTATTTTACAGGTAAGCATTTATTTTAAATAGGAATTATTTAGTTAATGATAGGAATTTTAATTTATATATCTTTTAATTATATTTAAGTTAGTGGGTGTAAGACTTAGATTTAGGGGTTAATAACTTTAGTATAGTGGCAGCGACGTTGGGGGCGGCAGATTAGGGGTTAATAAATGTAGGTAGGTGTCAGCGATGTTAGGGACGGCAGATTAGGGGTTAATAATATTTAACTAATGTTTGTGAGGCAGGAGCGCAGCGTTTTAGGGGTTAATATGTTTATTATAGTGGTGGCGATGTCCGGTTCGGCAGATTAGGGGTTAAAATTTTTATTTTAGTGTTTGCGATGCGGGAGGGCCTCGGTTTAGGGGTTAATAGGTAGTTTATGGTGTTAGTGTACTTTTTAGTACTTTAGTTAAGAGTTTCATGCTACGGCGTTGTAGTGTAAAACTCTTAACTACTAACTTTAAAATGCGGTACCAGTCTTGACAGGAGAGGGTGTACCGCTCACTTTTTGTCAGACTCGTAATACCGGCGCTATGCAAGACCCATTGAAAAAAGAGGATACGCAATTTACGTAAGTGGATTTGCGGTATTTCAAAGTCTTGCCAAAAAAGTGAGTGGTACACCTGTACCTGCAAGACTCGTAATACTAGCGGGCATTAAAAAGCAGCGTTAGGACCTCTTAACGCTGCTTTTTAAACCTAACGCACAACTCGTAATCTAGCCGATTGTAAATATGTGCAAAAGATTTGTCAAGTGCAAAAAAATATAACATTTTCCCAGCTTCAATGTATTAAGGTTGTTTTCAGAGGGAGATACCAATATTGCGGCATCTCTCGTTAAGGTATGAGCTAAAAGAAGTCAAGTTCAAGTGAGTCCTTGAGGTTGAGAGGTTTTGGTTTGTTTCACTCTTTTGCTCCCTACTAGTCCATTCAGGGGCTGAGGCTCGTAATTTCGGGTTTGTAGTTGGTTGTAAAGGAGGTGAGTCAGTCTGTAAGCCCCAAGATGTGAGAAGAGCTAGGCCCTGGTGCAAGGAAAGGGCTACATGGGTTTGATTATCCTTTGTGATGATAAGATTTGTAGGGTATCCCCATCGGTATTTAATACTCGCTTTGTGGAGGAAAGAGGTGACCGGTTGGTAGGTTTTGTGGTGTTGCAAGGTGTGTACAGATAGATCCGGTAGAAGTTAAATGTCCCTAAATTTCTCAGAGAGGAGAGGTTTTTTAATCAGTCTGTCTTTGTAGATGAAGCTGTGAAAGCAGACTATTACGTCTCTTGGTTTGTCCAAAGGCGATGTTTTTGACCATTGGGGTCTATGAGCTCTTTCTATGGTGTTGACAAGGCCTTCTGGGGTACCCACTAGTTCTGCAGTTCCCTGAGGAAAATGTGTAAATCAGGTGTTGCAACACTCTCTGGGAAGCCTCTAAAGGGTAT
Organism: Bombina bombina; assembly: GCF_027579735.1. Taxonomy (NCBI): domain Eukaryota; kingdom Metazoa; phylum Chordata; class Amphibia; order Anura; family Bombinatoridae; genus Bombina; species Bombina bombina. The sequence goes on along the minus strand of NC_069503.1, from coordinate 724,706,050 downwards.
GTTGTTCCTACAGGCTCTGTCTTCAACGTCAGACAATTTAAACTCCAGTTGTGTTAGTTGGTCAGCTAGGCTTTCTGTGTATAAATGTAAGCTAGTTTGATCGCCCGCCATATTATCTTGTTTGCGTTCAAGAGCGTCCACTCTCTTACCAATCTCAGAGATATCTTTTTTTTAGCTCTGCTGAGTTCCGTTGGATCTCCTGGGTGATAGAGCGAGTCTGAGAAGCTCGCATCTTATGTAAGGTAGATTTTGTGATGAAATTGTGAGGAGCAGATGAGTACATACTTCATTTTCCCATTTATTTATTTTTTATTAAAATATTTTCCATCATCGTTTTTTATTTTCTGCATTATAATTACTTTCAATATTCAGTTTTGTATTTATTTTTCATATTTTCAAGTGGCTATGTGGATTTTATCTTTAGACAGGGGGCAGAAGACGACTGCCTTCATATGGTAAAAGAGCACTGATCATACTCCCTTCCCATATGAAGCCAGATTGTTCATTACAGAGAGTGATACTGTCTGTGTCATTCTCTGCAAGGATCATCCGTTGGTGCTGAATGGGAGTGGTGGTAGGAAAGGAGTGAGGTGGAAGGATGGCCAAGCAGCGGAGAGGGAGGGAGGGGCTGGGTTCCCTACACTATGGAAAATTATTCTGAAAGAAGGAGGGATGGGGCCCTACACTTCCAAAAAATATTAGCTGGAGGGGGATTCTAAACTACAGAAAAAAGTGATCTTGGAGGGGGGGGGGGTGTTTATACTACAGAAAAAAAGTATATAATATATATAAATAGTTGCCAGTAACAAACATGAAGGGGAGAAGTGGAGGGGGAGGATTAAGGAGCTGTTTGGAGGATCAGGAAGGTTGTGGGGGGGGGGGCGAGGAAGGATCCCTAAACTTTAAAAATAAAAAAAATATATTAAAAAATGAATAATAAAAGTCCTAAACTGCACACTGGCAGTACCTAAGATGGTGATGACCAATGTGTGTGTGTGTGTGTGTGGGGGGGGGGGGGGTAGCTGTTCGGGAGGGATCATATAGGGATAAGTGGGTGGGAGGTGTCAGCTGGGAGGGTAATTACTACACTACAGCATTTATTAACCTTGAAAACTGTTTAACCTCTCCACTGCCATGAATATCAGACTTTATGAGGTCATAAACTATAAAATTTATACATAGGGCATGTAGGCCTCTATATCTTCCTAATCATTGTTATTGGATTGTGATATTCAGCATAACAAAAACTCTGCTTAGTGGGCTAGATTCATAGACGCTCCTGCGTTGCCAAGAGACCTAATTGTAATGGGGAGTTCATGTTTGAAATTCATTAAGCATTGGTTTACCTGTGTTTCCGAGCATATCATTAGTGGACATAGTTGTCTAATACATGAAACCTCAAATGAAAAAAGAACTTACGCTAAGTGAATAAAACAATTACAACCACTACAAATTCTGAAACACACTTGAACCATGGTAAATGTAAATGTTTGTAAGTATAAAGTATTGAAGTGTATGTTTTGTATTAAGAAGTTGTATTGCTGTATAAAATGAGGAGCTGACGGGAGATTTCCTGGTGGGCCGTTCACAGGGCTATATCCTGGGCAGAAGGAGCTTCGTAGCCAGTACATGGAGCAAGTCCTTGTGTGCAGCGTAGCGCATCTATTCAAGGCCGCTCTGCTCCTGGAATCCTGAAGGTAACGGGCGGGGGGCTGGGCCTGGGGTCAGTGCTGGTTGGGCCTGGGTGGGCAGATGCTGTGGCTGGAACGGTATTCGGAAACTTCCAGGACCGGTTGGATTTCACAGTCCGGCCCGGGCTGACGGTGGGCATTCCCTGGGAATAATTAGAGTTCTTCACATAAACCTCATCTAAGAATATGGAATTCATAAGATTGTATTGCCCCTGTGAAGTATCTTGTTTTGCAATCATGTGTTTTGAAGGTACTGTTTTTGATGCTGGTGTCCTTGACAGTGGAGGTCGTTCTTTACATGGAGAAGTTGTAAGAAAGATGCAGCTCCATCGATCATAAACTCACTAAATCGCTGCTCTGATGAGAGGTGGTTACAAATCTTTATGAATTCCACAATTTTCAAGTTGCAAGTGTATGGCAAGTTTTTTCAGTAAAATATTAAAGGGACACTGAACCCATTTTTTTTCTTTCATGGTTCAGATAGAGCATGACATTTTAAGCAACTTTCTAATTTGCTCCTATTATCAATTTTTCTTTGTTCTCTTGCTATTTTATTTGAATATCATGAATGTAAATCTTAGCAGCCAGTCCATTTTAGGTTAAGCACCATCATTAGTGCTTGCTTATTGGAGGCTTACATTTACCTACCAATAAGCAAGCATAACCCAGGTTCACAACCAAAAATGGGCCGGCTGCTATGCATCACATTCCTGCTTTTTAAATAAAGATAGCAAGAGAACGAAGAAAAATTGATAATAGGAGTAAATTAGAAAGTTGCTTAAAATTGCATGCTCTATCTGAATCATTAAAGAAAAAATTTGCGTTTAGTGTCCCTTTAAGTTAAAAAATGTTTTGAATCTAAGCCCTAGGGGCCGATTTATGAAAGCGCGAGGTAGCGTATCATGTCCCCTGCACATCGATAAATGACGACAGCATACGCTGTCGGCTTTTATCATTGCACAAGCAGTTCTAGTGAACTGCTTGTGCAATGCCACCCCCGGCAGATTCGCAGCCAATTGGCCGCTAGCAGGGGTGTCAATCAGCCTGATCGTATAGGATCGGGCAGATTAATGTCCGCAGACTCAGAGCAGACGGACACGTTATAGAGCAGCTGTCTAAAGGCTTGCGCGGAAACAGGGGCCTCAAGCTCCATTCGGAGCTTGATAATTCGGCCCCGTTATCTCATTGACATCTCTGTAGCTACTTAATCCTAGCATGTAGAGGTACAGGCTTTAAAGTAAAAAATACACCAGTTCCTGTGTACCATGAGAAAACAGGCCCTAGTAATTGAGAATAAAACCTAATGTTATTTTAAACCTCCTGGGGACTTTCTGTAATCATGAAGGTTTTGTAGAAGTAGGTTCTCAAACCACAGTAGAGTATTCCCTTATTTCTCCATTTGTGAGAAACCAATACTCTTAACAAGAGATAAAAATAGTGGAGGCAATGTAATCTAGGTTATTTGCTATAGAAGGTGTAATGATGTTTAGCGGTATACTGATTTAACCCTTTGTCCAGTTATGAAATGCCAGTACAGTGAACAAAGGCAGAATAATACATCATTATTAGACAAAAATCACAAAAAGTTACATTTGATATACTGCCTATTCTAACACAGGTAAATATTAATATTTATAGTTTATAAATATATTTTCAGGTGACACATTCTTGGAGTTACAAGCTAAGTTTTAAGTTTCCATGTATTTCTAAATTGTATTATTTGCCAGTAATCTTCAAGTTAAATTTATGGATTGGAATAGAGCAATTAAAATAATATCTTGGAAAAAACACAATTATTGCATTAAAGGGACAGTCAACCCAAAAATTACTTTAACTTATTTAGATTAGTTAAATAATGATCTTTACAGTAAACTTTAGCCAAATTTTTATCTAAATAAACTTTGGCAGAAAATAAACTTACTGATCTCATCTTGCTTTTTTGAAATGGCCGCCTGACCCCTCCTCCTCTGACGTCTCCCAAAACCTTGCACTAACAGGATCCTTTCCTTTTTTCTCGTCCCTGCGCGCTCCTGCAATTTCAGCTCTCTAGCAGCTGTTCATACCCGGCACTCACTGCCTCTCATCCATGCTGTGCGCTGTGTGTTACAGAGAATGAGAGGCAGTGAGTGCCGGGCAGGTGGCGGTGTGATGGTATATACAAATAATAGATGCATTTAGTAATCAGCACTTTTAAGACATACTACCACTGTTTAAGCTTTTAGATGGCAGAGACCAGTAGTATCCAAAGACAGAATTAGAAAGCTTACTCGCAAGATGGTGCTTCTAAAGTAGCGGCTCTCCAGATAGTATGGAAGGTTGAATCCGGTGCAGCGTTTTTAATTAAAGTTATATTATACACACAATCTGACTGAGCTAAATCCTCTTTCTTTCCTGGTATCGCAGGTGAAGACTAACAGTGTACTTGTGTGACGGGGAGCATAATGCAGATACATTACAATCTTTTGAGCTTATTCACAAATCTGTATTTTATATTTTAAATTATTTTAAAACCATTAAAAAAAGAAAGGCCTGTAAATGATGTTTGCCTGGTTTAGCTAAGCAACAATACTGACTTTTTATTTAAATAATGCTGCAAACATGCTTGTCATCCTGTGGTGGGAAAGTGATCTGTATGCTGGTGCTATAAGAAAAGCCCGTACATGATACTGACATGAGACAAAGGTAATGGTATCACTTTCCCTGAATGGGTCAGGCACTTAGGCAGAAATACATTTGCGCCCGGTGTCCCACTGATTGCTTGCAGGTTGTGATGCACGCTGTTGATGGAGGCTCGCAACTTGAATATCAGCAGCTACTTGGGGTGCTGATATTTCCGGAGCAGACATGTAGCCAAATCTTAGAACATTTATCTAATGCGAGTGTGATCGCACAGTTCTGGGACAGCGGGCGCCTTAGAAAAGCTGATCGCCAGTATAATAGGCACTTAGGCAGAAATAAGTTTGCGCCCGGTGTCCCAGAACTGTGCGATCACACTCGCATCCTCTTTCATCGACGTTCTAACGAAGAATAAAGGTTCCTTTAAATGACGTCATCCAAGATGGCGTCCCTTGAATTCTGATTGGCTGATAGGATTCTATCAGTCAATCGGAATTAAGATAGGATCCAATCAGCCAATAGGATTGAGCTCGCATTCCATTGGCTGTTCCAATCAGCCAATAGAATGCAAGCTCAATCCTATTGGCTTATTGGATCAGCCAATAGGATTTTTCCTACCTTAATTCCGATTGGCTGATAGAATCCTATCAGCCAATCTGAATTCAAGGGACACCATCTTGGATGATGTCATTTAAAGAAACCTTCATTCTTCTTTAGGACATCGATGGAAGAGGATGCTCCGCGCCGGCTGGATTGAAGATGGACCCGCTCTGCTCCGGATGGATGAAGATAGAAGATGCCGCCTGGAAGAAGACTTCTGCCGGTCTGGATGTCCTCTTCTGCCCGGATCAGATGAAGACTTCTGCCCCTCTGGAGGTCCACTTGTACCCGGCTGAGTGAAGACGGTTCAAGGTAGGGTGATATTCAAGGGGTTAGTGTTAGGTTTTTTAAGGGGGGTTTGGGTGGCTTTTAGATGTAGGGTTGGGTGTGTGGGTGGTGGGTTTTAATGTTGGGGGGTTGTATTTCTTTTTTTACAGGTAAAAGAGCTGATTACTTTGGGGCAATGCCCCGCAAAAGGCGATTTTAAGGGCTATTTGTAATTTAGTATAGGGTAGGGAATTTTATTATTTTGGGGGGCTTTTTTATTTTATTAGGGGGCTTAGATTAGGTGTAATTAGTTTAAAATTCTTGTATTTTTTTTATTTTCTGTAATTTAGTGGGGGGTTTTGTACTTTAGTTAATTTTATTTAATTGTAATTAGTTTTATTTAATTGTAGTTAATTTATGTAATTATTTTAATGATAGTGTAGTGTTAGGTGTAATTGTAACTTAGGTTAGGATTTATTTTACAGGTAATTTTGTATTTATTTTAGCTAGGTAGTTATTAAATAGTTAATAACTATTTAATAACTATTGTACCTAGTTAAAATAAATACAAACTTGCCTGTACAATAAATCCTAAAATAGCTACAATGTAATTATCAATCAATTAATTATATTGTAGCTAGCTTAGGGTTTATTTTACAGGTAAGTATTTAGTTTTAAATAGGAATAATTTAGTTAATAATAGTAATATTTATTTAGATTTATTTAAATTATATTTAAGTTAGGGGGTGTTAGGGTTAGACTTAGGTTTAGGGGTTAATAACTTTATTATAGTGGCGGCGGTCTAGGGGGGGCAGGATAGGGGTTAATATGTGTAATGTAGGTGGCGGTGGGCTCCGGGAGTGGCGGTTTAGGGGTTAATAAGTATAATGTAAGTTGCAGCGGTGTAGGGGGGGGCATATTAGGGGTGTTTAGACACGGGGTACATGTTAGGGTGTTAGGTGTAGACATTTCCCAAAGGAATCAATGGGATATCGGGCAGCAGCAAACATGAGCTTTCGCTGCTGTCAGACTCCCATTGATTCCTATGGCATCCGCCACCTCCAGGGTGGCGGATTGAAAACCAGGTACGCTGGGCCGGAAAAGTGCAGAGCGTACCTGCTAGGATCTTGATAACTTCCAAAAGTAGTCAGATTGTGCCGAACTTGCGTTCGGAACATCTGGAGTGACGTAACCATTGATCTGTGTTGGACTGAGTCCGGCGGATCGTATGTTTCGTCACTATATTATACTTTTGCCGGTCTCTAGCCTATGATAACTAAGGTGAAGCAGGCTCGCCACAAATACGCTGCGGAATTCCAGCGTATTTGCTGTTGACAGCTTGATAAATAGAGGCCATAGACACAGCCTATTTAGGAACCCAGAGCAATGTGCTGTAACTAAAACAGTTATCCATCACCCCCAGCCCATAAACATCTTTATGCTAATGATTTTCTAAATGACCATACTAGGCATAAAAAAAAATGCACAACATGTAATTCAATTAAGTCTTCATTAAAAAACTGCATCGCCTTACTGATCAGACAGGTGCTCTGTAAAGCCTCTAGAAAATTGCTTGCTCTGCCTATTGACAAATGTACACTTTCATATCTACAGGTAATACTAAATAAAACAGGAATCATGAATAGATGTGCCACAAGATAAGAGGAGATTAAATGCCCTTGTAATAATAATACTTTATACTTTATACTGTATACAAGAAAGAATGTTCATTCAAATCCCAAATGCTGGCAAGAAAAGAGTTCACGTTAGGCTAAATTGTATGTTTGTATTTTCATGACAAGTTTTGACAGCAGCCTATAAATTATGCTTTTAAGATTACGCCTCATGAGAATCTTTTTTGAATTTAGAAATCGAATTTGTGCTGCTAAAGTTCTATCATTAATTTCTATCCTGAGGAAATTACATCTTCAGCGCTGATTTACTAGATTATAATATTTTAGTTTTCATTTGAGATGAGTGTGCTGTGCTATACTTGCTGTTGTAAATTAGTAGAAAATTAGCCTGGTTGAATAGCCCAGTGAATTCTTAAAGCATTAATAAATTGTCTATATTTCATAAATCAAAGTTATTTATCTATATTTAAACATGGATAATTAGATTAAGGGCCAAGTTCCATGTAGATTGCTTTTGTGAAAGTGATATCAATGTGAACGTGAGCTTGCATTTGCATTGCTAGGAAGCATTGTGCTCACAAGAGCGTACCCCTATAGGCTCCAATGGGAGCTTCGTTCTCATAGCGTGAGACACAGCATGAGAACTAGTGCAGCGAAGGGGTAAGAAGCGCAGCGACGGGCAGCATTTTTAAATATATATGTATAGGACTATATACATATATATTTATTTGTTAATGTGTGTATATACACATATTAACACATAGCTATATATGTATATAAGCATAAACACATATTAACACATAACTATATATGTATATAAGCATAAACACATATTAACACATAACTATATATGTATATAAGCATATACACATATTAACACATAACTATATATGTATATAAGCATATACACATATTATCACATAAATCTATATGTATATAAGCATATACACATATTAACACATAAATCTATATGTATATAAGCATATACACATATTAACACATAAATCTATATGTATATAAGCATATACACATATTAACACATAAATCTATATGTATATAAGCATATACACATATTAACACATAACTATATATGTATATAAGCATATACACATATTATCACATAAATCTATATGTAGATAAGCATATACACATATTATCACATAATTATATATGTATATAAGCATATACACATATTAACACATAAATATATAAGTATATAAGCATATACACATATTAACACATAATATATATGTATATAAGCATATACACATATTAACACATAACTATATATGTATAGAAGCATAAACACATTAACACTTAACTATATATGTATATAAGCATATACACATATTAACACATAACTATATATGTATATAAGCATATACACATATTATCACATAACTATATATGTATATAAGCATATACACATATTAACACATAACTATATATGTATATAAGCATAAACACATATTAACACATAACTATATATGTATATAAGCATATACACATATTAACACATAAATATATATGTATATAAGCATATACACATATTAACACATAACTATATATGTATATAAGCATATACACATATTAACACATAACTATATATGTATATAAGCATAAACACATATTAACACATAACTATATATGTATATAAGCATATACACATATTAACACATAAATATATATGTATATAAGCATATACACATATTAACACATAACTATATACTGTATGTATATAAGCATATACACATATTAACACATAAATATATATGTATATAAGCATATACACATTATCACATAACTATACATGTATATAAGCATATACACATATTAACACATAACTATATACTGTATGTATATAAGCATATACACATATTAACACATAACTATATATGTATATAAGCATATACACATATTAACACATAAATATATATGTATATAAGCATATACACATATTAACACATAACTATATACTGTATGTATACTGTATAAGCATATACACATATTAACACATAACTATATATGTATATAAGCATATACACATATTAACACATAACTATATATGCATATAAGCATATACACATATTAACACATAAATATATATGTATATAAGCATATACACATATTAACACATAACTATATATGTATATAAGCATATACACATATTAACACATAACTATATACTGTATGTATATAAGCATATACACATATTAACACATACATATATATGTATATAAGCATATACACATATTAACACATAACTATATACTGTATGTATACTGTATAAGCATATACACATATTAACACATAACTATATATGCATATAAGCATATACACATATTAACACATAAATATATATGTATATAAGCATATACACATATTAACACATAACTATATATGTATATAAGCATATACACATATTAACACATAACTATATATGTATATAAGCATATACACATATTAACACATAACTGTATATGTATATAAGCATATACACATATTAACACATAAATCTATATGTATATAAGCATATACACATATTAACACATCAATCTATATGTATATAAGCAAATGCACATATTAACACATAACTATATATGTATATACGCATATACACATATTAACACATAACTATATATGTATATAAGCATATACACATATTAACACATAAATCTATATGTATATAAGTATATACACATATTAACACATAAATCTATATGTATATAAGCATATACACATAGTAACACATAAATATATATGTATATAAGCATATACACATATTAACACATAACTATATATGTATATAAGCATATACACATATTATCACATAAATCTATATGTAGATAAGCATATACACATATTATCACATAATTATATATGTATATAAGCATATACACATATTAACACATAAATATATAAGTATATAAGCATATACACATATTAACACATAATATATATGTATATAAGCATATACACATATTAACACATAACTATATATGTATATAAGCATAAACACATTAACACATAACTATATATGTATATAAGCATATACACATATTAACACATAACTATATATGTATATAAGCATATACACATATTATCACATAACTATATATGTATATAAGCATATACACATATTAACACATAACTATATATGTATATAAGCATAAACACATATTAACACATAACTATATATGTATATAAGCATATACACATATTAACACATAAATATATATGTATATAAGCATATACACATATTAACACATAACTATATATGTATATAAGCATATACACATATTAACACATAACTATATATGTATATAAGCATAAACACATATTAACACATAACTATATATGTATATAAGCATATACACATATTAACACATAAATATATATGTATATAAGCATATACACATATTAACACATAACTATATACTGTATGTATATAAGCATATACACATATTAACACATAAATATATATGTATATAAGCATATACACATTATCACATAACTATACATGTATATAAGCATATACACATATTAACACATAACTATATACTGTATGTATATAAGCATATACACATATTAACACATAACTATATATGTATATAAGCATATACACATATTAACACATAAATATATATGTATATAAGCATATACACATATTAACACATAACTATATACTGTATGTATACTGTATAAGCATATACACATATTAACACATAACTATATATGTATATAAGCATATACACATATTAACACATAACTATATATGCATATAAGCATATACACATATTAACACATAAATATATATGTATATAAGCATATACACATATTAACACATAACTATATATGTATATAAGCATATACACATATTAACACATAACTATATACTGTATGTATATAAGCATATACACATATTAACACATACATATATATGTATATAAGCATATACACATATTAACACATAACTATATACTGTATGTATACTGTATAAGCATATACACATATTAACACATAACTATATATGCATATAAGCATATACACATATTAACACATAAATATATATGTATATAAGCATATACACATATTAACACATAACTATATATGTATATAAGCATATACACATATTAACACATAACTATATATGTATATAAGCATATACACATATTAACACATAACTATATATGTATATAAGCATATACACATATTAACACATAAATCTATATGTATATAAGCATATACACATATTAACACATCAATCTATATGTATATAAGCAAATGCACATATTAACACATAACTATATATGTATATACGCATATACACATATTAACACATAACTATATATGTATATAAGCATATACACATATTAACACATAAATCTATATGTATATAAGTATATACACATATTAACACATAAATCTATATGTATATAAGCATATACACATATTAACACATAAATATATATGTATATAAGCATATACACATATTAACACATAACTATATATGTATATAAGCATATACACATATTAACACATAAATCTATATGTATATAAGCATATACATATATATTTACTGGGAACACACAGTTCACATAGACTGCAATGTAAAGGCACTTTTCAGTGGCATTTTTTTTTCTAACACCCCACACCCGCTACTTTTAACCCTATATATGCAAGTATTTTATTAAAAAAATAAAGATGCTATTATCTTTATTTTTTAATAAAATAAATTACACTGTATTTTGGGGGCATTTGGTGGAAATGTATCAAATTAACCAGAGATCGAATCTCTGGTTAATTTTAGAAGCGTTAATTGCTGCCGCAAGCTCGTGGTAGCAATAACCAGCCCCTTTTAATGGGAAATTTGCCCGTTTGTGGGCACGTGATCAATTTGATTAAGATTTTTAAAAGTACAATTTTGTTGTGTACTTTTGTAATGTCTGCATCTCCTCCCCATACAAAAAGGCAGTATAAGCTCCATAGCGAGACACCCTGTTTTCAGGGTAAAAAGTGGCTTTAGAGCATTTCACCACGGAAGTAGAAGCACTGGTGAGCATTCTTAAATATGTTATCTCACTAGCCCAGAGACCTTTAGATTATCGGGGCCCTAAATCTTGTCAGTACTTTGGGGTCACTCACAAAATTTAGGACAAATGTTAGCTTGAGAGCTGTTTATCTTGCTAAGCAGGGTTCTGGATGTGGTTAGTATGATACTCAAAAAAACCTCCAAACATTTGTGCTACATAATCATGGGATAAGCACGCTCTTCATAGCTAGTCTCAATTTAGTGTGCTGGTGCCGCCATCTGCTGGTAGAAAAAGCAATACAGCAACACTTATTTGAAGTGGTGAAATGGCAAAATTCTCTAAAAAAAAGTTGTAATAAAAATTTGATCCTAAAACAGATTGAAGACTCTGGAAAAAATAAAAGCTAATGTTATTTATTTATTTTTTCTTCAAAAAAGAACTGATGGTAAATATTGGAACATTTAGGGAGTGTTGGATAGAGTTTGTTCCAGGTTTCCTATTATTTAACGCATAGTACAGTTTTTATAGTGATTGGTGATGCAGAATGATGGAATAAGCAGCCTCTTCATATAAAACAGCCAAACAAAGCAAGCTCTCAATCAAACAAACTGGGAACAAGTCAAGGGTGCACAGGTTTATGTGATCACCCTAGACATATACATAAAAAAAAATGAAAAAAAAATCCTATGACCCTGCAACATGCACAGCCCTGGGTGCTCAATAGCACGCTCAGGCAGCTGCACTGTCCCCAGAGTTCCAGGCAATTAACCCCAGACAGGTCTGGGTGCAAGGCCCATAGGGAAAATTACAAAACAAATTAATACAGCACACAGAGGAAGTCAAGCACTCACTTGCAAGCTCTCAGTTAAGATAAGATGCCAGATGCGGTAACTAACTCTTCCAGTTTTTCTTTTAATCTTAGCTGAGAGCTAGCAAATGAGTGCTGGACTTCCTCTGTGTGCTGTATTAATTTATTTTGTAATTTTCCCTATGGGCCTTGCACCCAGACCTGTCTGGGGTTAAAGGGACATTAAAAACTAGATTTTTCTTTGCATAAATGTTTTGTAGATGATCCATTTATATAGCCCCTATACAGCTGTTTTGTTAAAAAAAAAAGTATAGTTTTGCTTATTTTTTAAATAACATTGGGCTGATTTTCAGACTCCTAACCAAGCCCCAAAGTTTTAGAAGTAAACTTATGTATAACTACTCCAGCTTGCTCCTGTTTGTGTAAAGAGTCTTTTCGTATGCAGAGGAAGGGGGGGGGGTCTGTTTTTTTGCTATAGAACCACTTTGGGTGTTCCAGTTAACCTTTTCAACAGTGCTAAACTGGGAGCTTCTAAGTTTTTACACGGTTTTATACTGCATCAGTATCTGTGCATATTACTCTTTATAGTAGTGTCTATACATGCATTTAAATTAAAATTGTTGTATACTGAGCCTTTTACTGCCTGGGACTATGGGGACAGTGCAGCTGCCTGAGAGTGCTATTAAGTACCCAGGGCTGTGCATATTGCAGGGTCATAGGATGTGTACCCAGTCCAGTATGAGAGTGCAGTCCCCTTCCGTGTTTTGTATATACAGGCAGTCCCCGGGTTACGGACATCCGACTTACGTACAACTTGTACTTATGAATGGAGCCGTTTCCTGTTTTGAATCGCATGTTTGAGCCAAAAAATAAATCTATGTTAAAGTATAATCGTCTGTAAATAAAACTATGTGCCGTATAACCTCCGATCCAAAAGTCTCATACAAGGGTGTGTGTATAGAGCAGGTCAGTGTGATATTAACGAGTGTCACTGTGGCGCTCTGATTAAGAGCTCTCAAGCCCCACAAGCAAAGTGAATATACTAGCCGGCAATAAACACTTACAGTTACTGACGTGTTCAAGGCTGCTCGGTCCGGGGGAAACAAAAGTCTACCTAAACACTCCTTTACATCACGAGATGTCACCGAGGGATCATCGCCTCCGTAAGAACTAACGTCTGTTCACTCGCCGGTCACATGACCTGTACACACCCCTCTTCTCATTGGTCTGTGGATGCGGCTCCCTGGAAGAGCTCCGTGACTCAAAAAAAAACCCTGCCAAACTTGAACAAAGAAGAAGGAGTCCGCAGCTGTCTTATTACTGTACAGGTAAAATATTATTCTTACTCTAAAAAAGCACATAATGGAAGCGTGTACAGTACTTTATAGTACAGTACAGGGTATGTCCAGATCAGCTGACGTGTGGTCATAGCTTGATTAGGAAACCATCAGGACTGACTTATGTTACAAGTCAGTCCTGATGTTTCTGAATGGATTGCATAAAGTGAAGAGTAAATGCAGCCGATAAGAGCACGGAACCACTAGTATTAACAGTTGAGCTGAAGGAACAAAAATACTGTACGTATACCAGTGTTAATTTCATCGACTAAAACTAGACTAAAATGAGCATAAAACTAAAGAATTTCTGATGACTAAAATACGACTAAAACTAAAATGGCATTTTAGACAAAAGACTGACGCCTAGATTTAGAGTTTGGAGTTAGCCATCAAAAGCAGCGTTAAGGGGTCCTAACGCTGCTTTTTACCGCCCGCTGGTATTTAGAGTCAGCCAGGAAAGGGTCTACCGCTCACTTCCTTTCCGCGACTCCAGGTTACCACAGATCCCCTTACGTCATTTGCGCATCCTATCTTTTCAATGGGATTTGCCTAACGCTGGTATTTGGAGTCTTGGAAGAACTGAGCGGTAGAGCCTCTACCGACAAGACTCTTACCGCCAAAAAAAGTCAGTAGTTAAGAGCTTTATGGGCTAACGCCGGAATATAAAGCTCCTAACTACTGTGCTACAAAGTACACTAACACCCATAAACTACCTATGTACCCCTAAACCGAGCCACCCCCACATCGCCAACCCTCTAATAAAATTTTTTAACCCCTAATCTGCCGACCGGACACCGCCGCCACCTACATTATAGCTATGAACCCCTAATCTGCTGCCCCTAACATCGCTGACACCTATATTATATTTATTACCCCCTAATCTGCCCCCCCCAACATCGCCGCTACCTTACCTACACTTATTAACCCCTAATCTGCCGACCGGACATCGCCACCACTATAAAAAATGTATTAACCCCTAAACCGCCACACTCCCGCCTCGCAAACACTATAATAAATTTTATTAACCCCTAATCTGCCCTCCCTAACATCGCCGCCACCTACCACAATTATTAACCCCTAATCTCCCGCCCGCAACGTCGCCGCTACTATAATAAAGTTATTAACCCCTAAACCTAAGTCTAACCCAAACACCCCCTAACTTAAATATAATTTAAATTAAACAAAATAATATTCCTATAATTAAATAAATTATTCCTATTTAAAACTAAATACTTACCTATAAAATAAACCCTAATATAGCTACAATATAACTAATAATTACATTGTAGCTATTTTAGGATTTATATTTATTTTTCAGGCAACTTTGAATTTATTTTAACTAGGTACAATAGCTAATAAATAGTTAATAACTATTTAATAGCTACCTAGTTAAAATAAGTACAACATTAACTGTAAAAAAAATCCTAACCTAAGTTACAAATACACCTAACACTACACTATCATTAAATTAATTAAATAAATTAACTACAATTAGCTAAACTAAAATACAATTAAATAAACTAATCTATAATACAAAAACAAACAAACACTAAATTACAAAAAATAAAAAAAATTACAAGAAGTTTAAACTAATTACACCTAATCTAAGCCCCCTAATAAAATAAAAAATCCCCCAAAATGAAAAAATGCCCTACCCTATTCTAAATTACAAAAATAATCAGCTCTTTTACCAGCCCTTAAAAGGGCTTTTTGCGGGGCATTGCCCCAAAGTAATCAGCTCTTTTACCTGTAAAAAAAATACAAACCCCCAACATTAAAACCCACCCACATACCCCTACTCTAACCCACCCAAACCCCCCTTAAAAAAACCTAACGCTAACCCCCTGAAGATCTCCCTACCTTGAGTCATCTTCACCCAACCAGGCCAAAATCTTCATCCAAGGTGCGCAGAGGAGGTCCTTAATCCGGTAGAAGTCTTCATCCAGGCGGCGTGTTCAATCTTCATCCATCCGGAGCGGAGCGGAGCCATCTTCAAAGGAGCCGACATGGAGCCATCCTCTTCAACCGAAGGGACGCCATCTTGGATGACATCCCTTAAAGGAACCTTCATTCGTCGTTCAGTCTTCGGTTGAAGAGGATGGCTCCGCGCCGGCTCCTTTGAAGATGGCTCCACTCCGGATGGATGAAGATTGAAGACGTCGTCTGGATGAAGACTTCTACCGGATGAAGGACCTTCTCTGCGCACCTTGGATGAAGATTTCGGCCCGGTTGGGTGAAGACGACTCAAGGTAGGGAGATCTTCAGGGGGTTAGCGTTAGGTTTTTTTTAAGGGGGGTTTGGGTGGGTTAGAGTAGGGGTATGTGGGTGGTGGGTTTTAATGTTGGGGGGGGTTGTATTTTTTTTTACAGGTAAAAGAGCTGATTACTTTGGGGCAATGCCCCGCAAAAAGCCCTTATTTTATTAGGGGGCTTAGATTAGGTGTAATTAGTTTAAACTTCTTGTAATTTTTTTTGTAATTTAGTGTTTGTTTGTTTTTTGTATTATAGATTAGTTTATTTAATTGTATTTTAGTTTAGCTAATTGTAGTTAATTTATTTAATTAATTTAATGATAGTGTAGTGTTAGGTGTATTTGTAACTTAGGTTAGGATTTTTTTTACAGGTAATTTTGTACTTATTTTAACTAGGTAGCTATTAAATAGTTATTAACTATTTAATAGCTATTGTACCTAGTTAAAATAAATACAAAGTTGCCTGTAAAATAAATATAAATCCTAAAATAGCTACAATGTAATTATTAGTTATATTGTAGCTACATTAGGGTTTATTTTATAGGTAAGTATTTAGTTTTAAATAGGAATAATTTATTTAATTATAGGAATATTATTTTGTTTAATTTAAATTATATTTAAGTTAGGGGGGTGTTAGGGTTAGGGTTAGACTTAGGTTTAGGGGTTAATAACTTATAATAGCGGCGACGTTGCGGGCGGGAGATTAGGGGTTAATAATTGTAGGTGGCGGCGATGTTAGGGAGGGCAGATTAGGGGTTAATAAAATTTATTATAGTGTTTGCGAGGCGGGAGTGCAGCAGTTTAGGGGTTAATACATTTATTATAGTGGCGGCGATGTCCGGTCGGCAGATTAGGGGTTAATAAGTGTATTATGCTCTGATGAACTGCCCGTGAGGCAGGAAACGCGTCAGCAGTGGGGATTTCTATGTCCTGTGCCAGGTCTGTTTTAACGAACTTAATAAAATTATATTTTAAATTTATACCATCATCTCTCTCTCTCTCTAAATTCCTATTGACTGAACTGTGAAATCTTGTTGCATATTTGTTGATGTTGAATAAGAGTTCAGGAGAGCTCTAACAGTTACAGCATAGGACAGCATACGTCACAGGTACTCACCTGTTGAAATAACATTGAAGTATATACAGCGTTCATGCCGAGGGGCAGACGGTTTATTAACAAGCACACCTGAGTTACTTGTATCCGCTACTAAGCTGAAACTGTCTGATACACACAGTAATCGATTGACACCGGATTGGTAAGCACGCTGTCTATACATTACAAAAGTCTGAAGTGCATATTATAGGAACGCTTTTTTCACCTGTAAACTCTGTGATTTCCGCATTAGTTGGGGCCTCTGGTGAGGGGTTGTTCACAAGAGTTATATGGATATTATCATTACACTGTATTAGTCAACACAATACTTTGAAATATTGTTGTTAATAAGTGTAGGTAAGGTAGCGGCGATGTCGGGGGGGGGCAGATTAGGGGGTAATAAATATAATATAGGTGTCAGCGATGTTAGGGGCAGCAGATTAGGGGTTCATAGCTATAATGTAGGTGGCGGCGGTGTCCGGTCGGCAGATTAGGGGTTAAAATTTTTTATTAGAGGGTTGGCGATGTGGGGGTGGCTCGGTTTAGGGGTACATAGGTAGTTTATGGGTGTAGCAGTGACGTTGGGGGGGCAGATTAGGGGGTAATAAATATAATATAGGTGTTGGCGATGTTAGGGGCAGCAGATTAGGGGTTCATAGGGATAATGTAGGTTGCGGCGGTGTCCGGAGCGGCAGATTAGGGGTTAATAATATAATGCAGGTGTCAGCGATAGCGGGGGCGGCAGATTAGGGGTTAATAAGTGTAAGGTTAGGGATGTTTAGACTCGGGGTTCATGTTAGGGTGTTAGGTGCAGACTTAGAGATTGTTTCCCCATAGGAAACAATGGGGCTGCGCTAGGAGCTGAACGCTGCTTTTTTGCAGGTGTTAGGTTTTTTTTCCAGCCAGCTCAGCCCCATTGTATCCTATAGGGATATCGTGCACGAGCACATTTTTCCAGCTTACCGCTACCGTAGGCAACGCTGGTATTGAGAGTTGAAGGGAAGGTAAATTCTGCTCAACGCTCCCTTTTCTGAGCCTAACGCAGCCACTCAGACAACTCTAAATACCAGCGTTGTCTTAAGGGTGCGCTGGGAAAAAAGCAGCGTTAGCTACACGGGTCTTTACCGACAAAACTCTAAATCTAGGCCTATGACTTAAACTAAATCAAAATTACATTTTAGTCAAAAGACTATGACTAAAACTAAATCAAAATGTGCTTTCGTTATGCAAGGTGTTATAATCAATCCATATCTAATTACTGAGTTTGAAAGTTCTAGAGTAGTGTTAATTTAGTTGCCGAAAATTTTTCGAATCTGTAAACAATCAATTGATTCTTCCTATAGAAATAAGCATAACCCACAAATATGGGTTTAAGTTATGCTGTGCCTGTGCTAGCTGTAGAAACTTTTTGTTGTGTTGAGTTACTGGATACTTGTTTTAATTATTAACAGAGAACTGTTAAAGTTTTGATATTGGGTAATATGGGCAATGGCGTTACAGCCAATATAGTTTACAGTTTGTTTTTTTATATTTTAAAGTTGCACTTATGTTTGTTTATAAAACTTGGTTTTATTTAATTTCAAGTTTAATAAAGACGTATATCACAATAGCTAAATCTGTGCCTGTATTGCATGTTTAAACCTTTAATATCCTAAATAATAACATGAGTTTGGAAATTATAGAGAAATGCTTAAATAATGCATTACACTTTAACTAAACCCCTTAGATTTTAGTCGACAAAAATCTACTGGAAATTTAGTCACTAAAGCTAGACTAAAACTAAAACAATTTAGATGACTAAAATACGACTAAAACTAAAATGGCATTTTAGTCAAAAGACTAAAACTAAGACTAAATCAAAATTAACACTGACGTACACAGGAAGTTACAGTACAGTACTGTCATAAACCTGTATAGGACAGTACGTACAATGTTTTTGTATCCTGCAACAATGCCTCCCAAAAACGAATCTGCCTCCAAACACAAAGGGCTGGTGATACAGCAAAGAAAAGAAAAACCATCACCATGGAAAATAAAGTACAAATAATAAAGAGATTAGAGAGAGGTGAAAATCCATCATCCATTGGCAAAGAATTTGGTTACAGTGGGTCAACAATTGCAACAATTTTAAAAGATAAAGGTAGAATAATGGACCATGTGAAAGGCTACACCCCAATGAATGCTATAGTTGTTACCAAGTAACGCAGTGGTTTAGTTATCCAGATGAAAAGGCTGCTGACAATTTAGATAGAAGACCAAATTCAGTCTTTATTTAGTGCAAGAAAAGGCTTGAAGTATTTTTAATTATTTAAAAGCTACAGGTACACCTCATACATCAATTGAAGGTGTTTGTAATGAAGAATTTGTTGCAAGTAGGGGTTGGTTTAATCGCTTTAAAAAAAGAGCAAATTTGCATAATATTAAAGTTCAAGGCGATGCAGCGAGTGCAGATGCAAGTGATTTTAACAAGATATTGGAAGATAATATTGAGGATGAAGACTATTTGCCAGAACAAATCTTTAATGTAGACGAAACTGGCTTGTTTTGGAAAAAATGCCTGAGAGGACATACATTTCAAAAGAGGAAAAAAGTGCATCAGGACATAAGGCATCAAAGGACAGGCTGACTTTATTACTTGGGGGTAATGCATCGGGGGATTTAACGCTCAAGCCTTTGGAGGGCAAATTCAAAGGCTTGGGTTACATTGGCACTCTTGAAAGAAGAAAAAAAAGAATGTTTTTTTAACCCTTTTATCCCTGCTGTTGAACGTTATTGCTTAGCCAAAAACATTACTTTTAACATTCTCCTTCTCCTTGACAATGCCCCTGGACATCCAACCACTTTAGATTACATGCACCCCAATGTAAAGGTGGTATTTCTGCCCCCCAACACAACATCACTTATTCAGCTAATGGATCAGGGAGTCATAGCCTCCTTTAAGGCCTATTATTTACGGAGAACATTCTCACAAGCTGTCAGGGTTACCCAAAATGATGAGATGACCTTAAGAGATTTCTGGAAAAATTATGACATTTATGATGCCATCAAAAATATTGCTGATGCTTGGAATGAAGTGAAAGAGACAAATCTGAGAGGAGTTTGGAACAAATTGTGCCCCCAATTTTACACAAGAATTTCTAGGGTTTACAGATGATGAAAATCGCCGAAACCAGGCAAACTGTGGTTACTATGGGTAATCAACTGCAGTTAAACATCCCTGAAGATGATGTCATTGAGGTTCTCGACTCCCATAGCAAGGAACTAACCAATGAAGACCTTAAGGAACTAGAGCAGGAGATGGAACTGAGGGAAGAAACTCAGGACCTAGAATCTCCACAATTAAAAGGTTTCTTACAAAAGAGTTAGCTGATGCTTTTCATCTCATTGAAGCAGGAATGGCAAAGTTAGAGGAGCAAGATTGTAAAACAGAGAGGTTTGCAAAAGTTTACCGTACAGTTACCGAAGGTCTGAAATGCTACAGGGCTATTTATGATGAGAAAAAGAAAAGCTCTATAAAAACCTCCCTTGATGCTTACTTCAATAAATAAACTTCAGCAGCAAAATCAAACTCTCTAATAAGTCCATCATCCTCTACCAAGATTGTTTAAAGGGACAGTATACACTCATTTTCATATAACTGCATGTAAAAGACACTACTATAAAGAATAAGATGCACAGATACGGATATAAAAATCCAGTATAAAACTGTTTAAAAACTTACTTAGAAGCTGTCGATTTAGCTCTGTTGAAAAGGTAGTTGGAAAGCCCACTGCAAGTGGGAAATAAGACACTCCCCCCTCCCCCTTCTTTTGCATATGAAAAGACCCTTTACACAAACAGGAGCAAGCTGGAGAAGGTAGCTGACGGTATTCACATAAAACTTTGGGGCTTGGTTAGGAGTCTGAAAATCAGAGCAATGTTATTTAAAAATAAGCAAAACTATACTTTTATTTAAAAAAAAAACCTTTATGGGCTTTATAAATAGATAATCTACAAAACATTTATGCAAAGAAAAAATGAGTGTATAATGTCCCTTTAAAGGGACACTGAACCCAAATTTTTTCTTCTGCAATTCAGAAAGAGCATGCAATTTTAAGCAACTTTCTAATTTACTCCTATTTTCAATTTTTCTTCGTTCTCTTGCTATCATTATTTGAAAAAGAAGGAATCTAAGCTTTTTTTTTGTTTCAGTACTCTGGACAGCACTTTTTTATTGGTGGATGAATTTATCCACCAATCAGCAAGGACAACCCAGGTTGTTCACCAAAAAAGGGCCGGCATCTAAACTTACATTCTTGCATTTCAAATAAAGATACCAAGAGAATGAAGAAAATTTGATAATAGGAGTAAATTAGAAAGTTGCTTAAAATTTCATGCTCAATCTGAATCACAAAAGAAAAATTTTGGTTACAGTGTCCCTTTAAGGCTGTACTGCAATATTTGAAAATGTTTGTTCAAGGTTGTACTGTACAGTACTGTACAATATTTGAAAGTGTTTAAGCATTTACATGCACAGTTAAAAATAAATAATATGTTAAGACAAACATCTGTCCAAGTTGCATTTGTTGCATTTCCTAAGTAGAACGCCATTCAATTTAGTTCTGGTGAGTATGGTATGGGGTTAGAGCCACTTGAGGTTTTCCTGCTGTCTGTATCCTCATTAGTAAGATTGTTTGGCTAGAGTTTCACCTAAAAAAAGTGCCTGTTCCGACTTACATACAGATTCAACTTAAGAACAAACCTACAGTCCCTATCTTTTATGTAACCCGGAGACTGCCTGTATATATATATATATATATATATATATATATATATACACACACATATATATATATATATATACATATACACATACACCAGGGGCGTATTATGGCCTAGGCCAACAAAGCCGGTGCCTAGGGCAGCAGATTTGGGAGGGGCAGCACATCTGGCCTATCCTCTCTCTAAAAGCCAGCACACAGTACAGTGAGCGATAAAGTGCAGGCTTTTTACAGAGAAGACAAGGCATGTGCGCTTATTAAGGTCGCTCTTCACAGGCAGTGCTCCTTTAAACCATTGCTTCATTTAGAGCCGCTGGCATTTTTGCAGTGGTAGCGTTCTTGGTGAGAAACTTGCCCGGGGATATACTTACATGTTAAGGCTGGAGGAGAAGACCTTGTCAGCTGTGGTGGGTCTGCGAGCGCAGTGTTTATTGCAGGTCTTAGTAACTAAAAGACTGGATGCATCTGTGCACTGCTTAGATCAGCTTGTGATGTCTAATCATAAACTCTCAGCGCTAATGTATGTTAGCTACTAACTGCTAGCTTTTTATTACTAGAAAAAGAAAAGACGACGGCACTACTAATGCTGTGTTCCTAATATTATTGGTATCTCATATGTTTGGACTGTATTGGTGGAGAGAATCTAAATATATTTAAGGAACTTAGGTGCTGTACACTAGAAGAAAACAACCAGAAAAAAAACAATTGCTTTACGCAATTGAAAGGAATGTACTTACATAGCACTCAACAGCACATATTTCGAACTAGCTAGGTACCATAGGTGAGAAACCCGTGAAAGGCAGATTTAAAACTTAACTTTTATTTACTCTAATAAAAAACAAAATAGTTAAAAATATCAGCTGGTGTGACCCAGAACAAAGGTGATTTCAAGGGAGTGAAAAAATTATATTCCTCCCTAATCCCAATGTGTATAATATTAATGCCCCTGTAGGGTCTCCTGGGGTAATGCCCTTAATAAAAAGGGGAAGTAGTACAAATGTACCTCTGGATTAAGTTGGTTAAGGTGAGGGTCAATGTTATTATGAGAACACCCCTGCTATCACTCTCTGTCTGAGTCAGGGGATCTCCACAGTGAAGTTACACCTTCCAGATTGAATTGTAAGGTACAGTTGTCTATAGGAGATGTGAGCTTGCCACAAATAAAGTAATGTAAAATTGGCTAATGAATACACCAATAGATAGGGTACTCCTGTTATTTATTAGTCAGTGTTTGATAGTGGGATTCAGCGCCTATTATCCTCTTATTTATCTCGTATACAATTGTTCACTAGTATAGTTTGACTTATTATTAAGGTGGTACTAGGAATACCATTTTCAAGGCTACCTATTTGTCTCAGTCTCTTCAATTTATAGGACACTTATAGTAATATTTACCACTGAGAGGTGGATAAGGCTGATGTGACTAGGCCTAAGTTATAATAAGATATTCCTGGCTTGTCAAAGTTTCCCTAGTAGATGGGAGATAATCTAAATAGCCTCCTCTATAAATGTTCCTTATATAAAAGGATAAATCCCATGCAAAATTACATAAGCTGGGTCCCCAAAGTTATTTTATTATGATGTTACCTATTGTGATATGATAGTGTAGAGGAATGCTTGGTGTAACGTACTGGGTGGAGTTGGACTTTAGAAACACTAGCACATTAACAGTATACCAATCTCTGTTGGTTTATTATCATCCAGTAGCGGTATGATTGCCGGAGGAACTGTTTATTTCTGGAAGCCGACACCCAGATTACTTAATGCACAGATTTTCTCAGCTGTGTTAATTAAACAGATATCTTGCACTGTAAGTCTGTGCCGTAATTTATGCTAATGCTACAGTTGAATTAACTGTGTTATTAGTACTGTGATTCGCACAACAACATAGCCGGGGAGAGAATTTCTTTTAAATATTTATCATTTGATACTTCTAAATCACTCCCCAAACTTCTGCTTTAGCGGTTACACACTATTTGTGGCTGTTAGTGCCGTTATCTGGTATATGTACGAGGGAACTATTCACCCCTCTTCTTAAAATAGGATTTACAATGAGAGCGTACCAATATGCAGGCAAATATAAACAGGTTCCTGCTGGTATACAGGTAGCGGTTAAAGATCCTGGCTGTGAGTTTAAATTAAATTGTCTCTCCGGTAATTCTATTGTTTTTACTACCGCTTAAAATTAGTAGTTGTAGGCTACTTAAGTAAGGTAACTTCTAGATATTTCTTTAGCGTAAATATATTTCAATCAGGCACTCTCACAAACATACAGGTTTAAATTAAATTCTAATAATCCATTCGTTCAACAAGTCACACTGCTGTTTAGTTTAAAAAGGGAGAAATAGTCTCCTGTGGCCCTGACATGTTTCGCCTAAACGGCTTTGTCAAAGGTGACAAAGCCGTTTAGGCGAAACATGTCAGGGCCGCAGGAGACTATTTCTCCCTTTTTAAACTAAACAGCAGTGTGACTTGTTGAACGAATGGATTATTAGAATTTAATTTAAACCTGTATGTTTGTGAGAGTGCCTGATTGAAATATATTTACGCTAAAGAAATATCTAGAAGTTACCTTACTTAAGTAGCCTACAACTACTAATTTTAAGCGGTAGTAAAAACAATAGAATTACCGGAGAGACAATTTAATTTAAACTCACAGCCAGGATCTTTAACCGCTACCTGTATACCAGCAGGAACCTGTTTATATTTGCCTGCATATTGGTACGCTCTCATTGTAAATCCTATTTTAAGAAGAGGGGTGAATAGTTCCCTCGTACATATACCAGATACCGGCACTACCAGCCACAAATAGTGTGTAACCGCTAAAGCAGAAGTTTGGGGAGTGATTTAGAAGTATCAAATGATAAATATTTAAAAGAAATTCTCTCCCCGGCTATGTTGTTGTGCGAATCACAGTACTAATAACACAGTTAATTCAACTGTAGCATTAGCATAAATTACGGCACAGACTTACAGTGCAAGATATCTGTTTAATTAACACAGCTGAGAAAATCTGTGCATTAAGTAATCTGGGTGTCGGCTTCCAGAAATAAACAGTTCCTCCGGCAATCATACCGCTACTGGATGATAATAAACCAACAGAGATTGGTATACTGTTAATGTGCTAGTGTTTCTAAAGTCCAACTCCACCCAGTACGTTACACCAAGCATTCCTCTACACTATCATATCACAATAGGTAACATCATAATAAAATAACTTTGGGGACCCAGCTTATGTAATTTTGCATGGGATTTATCCTTTTATATAAGGAACATTTATAGAGGAGGCTATTTAGATTATCTCCCATCTACTAGGGAAACTTTGACAAGCCAGGAATATCTGATTATAACTTAGGCCTAGTCACATCAGCCTTATCCACCTCTCAGTGGTAAATATTACTATAAGTGTCCTATAAATTGAAGAGACTGAGACAAATAGGTAGCCTTGATAATGGTATTCCTAGTACCACCTTAATAATAAGTCAAACTATACTAGTGAACAATTGTATACGAGATAAATAAGAGGATAATAGGCGCTGAATCCCACTATCAAACACTGACTAATAAATAACAGGAGTACCCTATCTATTCGGGTATTCATTAGCCAATTTTACATTACTTTATTTGTGGCAAGCTCACATCTCCTATAGACAACTGTACCTTACAATTCAATCTGGAAGGTGTAACTTCACTGTGGAGATCCCCTGACTCAGACAGAGAGTGATAGCAGGGGTGTTCTCATAATAACATTGACCCTCACCTTAACCAACTTAATCCAGAGGTACATTTGTACTACTTCCCCTTTTTATTAAGGGCATTACCCCAGGAGACCATACAGGGGCATTAATATTATACACATTGGGATTAGGGAGGAATATAATTTTTTCACTCCCTTGAAATCACCTTCGTTCTGGGTCACACCAGCTGATATTTTTAACTATTTTGTTTTTTATTAGAGTAAATAAAAGTTAAGTTTTAAATCTGCCTTTCACGGGTTTCTCACCTATGGTACCTAGCTAGTTCGAAATATGTGCTGTTGAGTGCTATGTAAGTACATTCCTTTCAATTGCGTAAAGCAATTGTTTTTTTCTAACTGCTAGCTTTCTCTGCATTCATGAACTCAAGGAGTAAATAGTAAACGGACACTTAAAAAGTTTCATTACTTGATGGTAATTACTGTATGCTGTTGCATGTAAAGGGCAGTGATTGTTTCAAAGTGTATTCTTCTTTCCCTCCCTTCGTCTCTCCCTTCTTTTCCTTTTTCCCTTCCTCCCTCAACTCACTTTCTCAACTCCCTGTCTTCTTTCTTTCCCTCCTTCCCTTCATTTCCCTAGCTCCCTTCTTTCCTCCCCTTTTCTCCTCTCCCTCCCCACTTTTCTTTTCTCTCTCTCTCCCTCCCTTCTTTCCTTTCTTTTCTCCCCTCCCCTTCATTTTTCTCCCTTCTCTAAGGGAGAAAATGGTATGATATGCATGCAATTCAACCCACCTGTATGCAAGTGTTTTGCTAGCCCATTTTCTTTTGAATTGTTATGAAAAAACAAACAAAAACATTTTACACACTGACCCAAAAAAATATTAATGGGAAAAAAGGCCTAAAACTTTTGGGTGTGTGTGTGTGTAAGGGGGTCAGCAGAATTTTGAGTGCATAGGGCAGCACAAAACCTAAATACGCCACTGACATACACACTCACCGGACACTTTATTAGGTACACCTTGCTAGTACCGGGTTGGAGCTCCTATTGCCTTCAGAACTGCCTTAATTCTTCATGTCATAGATTCAACAAGGTGTTGGAAACATTCCTCAGATATTTTGGTCCATATTGACATGATAGCATCACGCAGTTGCTGCAGATTTGTCGGCTGCACATCCATGATGCAAATATCCCATTCCACCACATCCCAAAGATGCTCTATTGGATTGAGATCTTGCGACTGTGGAGGCAATTGGAGTACAGTGAACGCATTGTCATGTTCAAGAAACAAGCATACAAATGAATCCGGAGAGGCAGCAAACTTAAAAGCACAATTATTTATTTATCTTCTAAAAACATGAACAGTGGAAAAGAACAGATGTGCCCTTTAGCTTTCAGCAAAGCTTACGTGTTTTGGAATAGTGCCGTACTCATAGATCGGCGCTATTGCCGAAACGCGTAAGCTTTGCTGAAAGCTAAAGGGCACATTTGTTCTTTTCCACTGTTCATGTTTTTAGAAGATAAATAAAGAATTGTGCTTTTAAGTTTGCTGCCTCTCAGGATTCATTTGTATGCAAGTATCTACTGGCCATTTGGAGTAGGAGCAGCACTGATCCCAGGAGGCGGACTGTATCGGCATCTGAGTACCCTATTGGATATTGGCTCGTAACGGAGCTGTACAAACATTTGACTTACCACTTTCCCCCTGTAAGTCGGCCACGTCTCGTGACGTCACTATTTGGAGCAGAGGCGTGTAATAACACGGCAGAGTTTGAGCCGCAATGGAACCGAGAAGGTTCTCCAAGCGACGAACTTCCTCACAGCCAAATTGAGCCTAGGAGAGGGGTCTCCCTAAAGGCGAAACCGCACCAAGTACAAAGGAGTGGGCCGTAAAGAGGGGGTAAGTGATGTGTTGGGTTGCTCCCTAACAGCGTGACTTAGAGACGCCAACTAGTACAACTAGTACTTTTAACGGATCCAGTTTGGGGAACATATACATACGTACACAGTACGTAACTGCGGGTACCAGTAGTTACAGGTGCATTCGGGATCTCCTCTCAAAGGGGAAATTAGCTATGTTCAAGAAACCAGTTTGAGATTATTTGAGCTTTGTGACATGGTGCATTATACTGCTGGAAGTAGCCATCAGAAGATGGGTACACTGTAGTCATAAAGGGATGGACATGGTCAGCAACAATACTCAGGAAGGCCGTGGCGTTTAAACAATGCTCAATTGTTACTAAGGAGACCAAAGTGTGCCAAGAAAATATCCCCCACACCATTACACCACCACGATCAGCGTGAATCGTTGATACAAGGCAGGATGAATCCATGCTTTCATGTTGTTTATGTCAAATTCTGACCCTACCATCTGAATATCGCAGCTCAAATCGAGACTCATCAGACCAGGCAACGTTTTTCCAATCTTCTATTGTCCAATTTTGGTGAGCCTGGGCAAATTGTAGCCTCAGTTTCCTGTTCTTCTTAACTGACAGGAGTGGTCTTCTGCTGCTGTAGCCCATCTGCATCAAGGTTTGATGTGTTGTGCGTTCAGAGATGGTATTCTGCATACCTTGGTTGTAACGCGTGGTTATTTGAGTTACTGTTGCCTTTCTATCGTCTCGAACCAGTCTGCCCATTCTCCTCTGACCTCTGACATCAACAAGGCATTTTCGTCCACACAAATGCCGCTCACTGGATATTTTCTCTTTTTCGGACCATTCTCTGTAAACCCTAGAGATGGTTGTGCGTGAAAACCCCAGATCAGCTGTTTTTTAAATATTCAGACCAGACACAAATAACCATGCCACGTTCAAAGTCACTTAAATCCCATTTCTTCCCCATTATGATGCTCGGTTTGAACTTCAGCAAGTCATATTCACCACGTCTAGCAGGGCTGGCTCAAGACATTGTGCTGCCTGGGTCCGAGGTCAAAATGACGCCTCCCCCCCCCCCCCCCCCCCCCGATGAAGCGAAGCCCCGACCCCCCCACGCCATGCCACCCCCCCACACATACACTTCTACCAATCTCTACCTCTGTGATTACCTTGTATCCAATACATCCAAAAGAAAACCGGCAATTGAGTAAAAACTTTAGACTTTAATCTTCATACTTAAAAACATAGCATGTAACTATAAAAACATGGCACAGACAAAAATTAGACTAGTCTAACATGTTTCGGCCCTGACTGGCCTTAATCATAGACACTGTTCGTCATTATCAGCTGAGTGGCTTTATACCACTCCCTTTAGCTTGATTGGCTGTCTAAGCTATTTTACAATGATACTGCTTCCTAGAATCTTGGATATAGCGATCTCAACTTAAAGAACTCTATTACCTAATGTGTACTCATGCAGCTAAATTTGATGTTAACCATGTCCTATCTGTCCATAGCTAAGCTTGAGAAACAACTATCAGTGTAGAGTATAAGGATGTTAAATATACAGTTAACCAATGTTCTGTTATTTATATACATAGTCCACTATTAATTACAAACAATAAGGTTGCATTAATTACAAGCAGTAAAATTGCAGTGGTTAACCCCAAATATTTATCCATTAATTTCTAAATATTACTGACACTTAACTAGCACTCTGTTCAAAAGGACATAAATAAGAAACACTAGCACCTATATCAGTTGTTATATGTTTAATTCTTAGATATTATTTAGTGTTGTTTAACCCGGTGATTTGGTTTAATCAGAAAGCCTGATATTTTAAGTAGATCTCTTTTAGATCTCTTTTAGATCTACATTCCTTCCTACATATTGATATATATATATATATATGTAACCGCCTATAGTGATAGAGAAGTCAAAAATGGGTTAAAATACTCCCAAACACATTCATCAATGGACAACATTTCAAAGCAGTAACATACCATATCTCCATAAATATTTTTTGTACATAAATAAATATTTATTGGTTTCTTTATGTGTTTATTATGGGGAGGGGGATGTTTTTAATTTGCATCATCATATATTTGTATGGAAATTAATTATTGCCAATAATTAATTAAATCTCCCTCAATGTTCATGCCATTTGGCCTCCATGTGTGTAACTTGAAGATCCAAAATGCCTCCTTTTTATATAGCTCCTTAATCCTACTACCTCCCCTTGGCTTATTTTTGATCAAATCTATAATCATCCAGGTAAAAGTCTTGACGCTTCCGTCATGTTCATAAATAAAATGTTTTGACGCTCCTGTAGCCGTCCGCCCTCTCTCTATATCATTGAGGTGTTCACGTATCCTCTCACGGGTCTCACGTTTCGTGCACCCCACGTATTATTTTTCACAAGAGGTGCAGGTTATTACATAAACTGCGAACTCTGAGCGACAATTAGTACAGTAATAGCAATCAAAAACCTGTTGCGTATAATTTGACTGGAACACCTTGCTACTAATAGTGTGACTACATGCTGTACAGCTATGTAGCCCACACTTGTAGTGGCCTTTGCAACTCAACCAACTACTCTTACTCCTGGGTTTTCTAAGAGCGCTAGGTGAAACAAGGTTCCTAATAGTAACATTCCTCTTAGAAATGAAATGACAGCCTTTTGTCTACCACATTCTTGAGTGCTTCATCAGCTTTCAAGATTGGCAAATTTCTCCTAACAATTTCACAAACTTCCCTATACTGATTAGAGTAAGTAGTGACAAAGGAAATCTCACTGCTCCCCCTATTTTTGCTCTGTTTCTTTGGTTTTAGTAAGTCTGCTCTTGAAATGTTCTGAACCTCAAAGTAAGCTTTTCGTATTGGCCCATCTGGGTAACCTTGTGCTTTTAACTTGTTCCACAATACTCTGCTCTCTGCCTTGAACTCTTCTTCCTTTGAGCAATTGCGCTTTATCCTTATAAACTGACCGTCGCCACACCATAATTCATGTGGCGCGGGTGACAGCTCTTGGCATGGAGCAGGGCGGAAATGGGCTTAACAAACAATGACGAGATTATCATTTTGTCCTCTCCATTGCCTTCTAGTTCCACATCTAAATAGGACACTTTGCTGATGTTGTATACATACGTAAACTGAAGGCCCGCCCTGTTGTCATTAAGATAATCAACAAATTGTTGACTCTCATTCTCAGTTCCTGACCAAACTAACAGCAGGTCGTCAATGTAACACTTATATGCTACAATTGAGTCCCTATATGGGTTAATATCATGCACCAACTCATGTAAATGTTGGCAAATGCCAGGGCAAATTTAGCCCCCAT
Source organism: Bombina bombina (assembly GCF_027579735.1). Lineage (NCBI taxonomy): Eukaryota > Metazoa > Chordata > Amphibia > Anura > Bombinatoridae > Bombina > Bombina bombina. The sequence goes on along the minus strand of NC_069503.1, from coordinate 724,675,051 downwards.
AGCTGTCCCACGTCTCTGCAGATAAAACACTCCATCGAACTCAAAATTATTGTGCGTCAACAAAAAAAGCAATGCCCTTAAGATAAAGATCTTGAGGTTAGCATAATAGTCACTGAAACTATCCAACATAAACTTAACAGCCTCCAGCATGGTCTTCTGCTGCTGTAGCCCATCTGCATCAAGGTTTGATGTGTTGTGCGTTCAGAGTTGGTATTCTGCATACCTTGGTTATAACGCATGGTTATTTGAGTTACTGTTGCCTTTCTATCATCTCGAACCAGTCTGCCCATTCTCCTCTGACCTCAACAAGGCATTTCCGTCCACACAACTGCCGCTCACTGGATATTTTCTCTTTTTCGGACCTTTCTCTGTAAACCCTAGAGATGGTCGTGCGTGAAAATCCCAGATCAGCAGTTTTTTAAATACTCAGACCAGACACCAATAACCATGCCACGTTCAAAGTCACTTAAATCCCCTTTCTTCCCCATTCTGATGCTCGGTTTGAACTTCAGCGAGTCGTATTCACAACGTCCTTTAGATGCCTAAATGCATTGAGTTGCTATCATGTGATTGGCTGATTAGCAATTTGTGCTACCAAGCAATTGAACAGGTGTACCTAATAAAGTGGTGAGTGTATATGCTACATTTACTGTGCTGGTTTCACTGTCTGCAGGTAGAACGGTGAAATGGCATAATAGTCTAACAAATTTTATTTAATATCCTATGACAGATACTATATGGGAAATAAAAGCAATTGCTTCTATATGGAATATACGGGTCGCTATAGCCACACATCATATATACAGCTTCTGTTCTTTCCGGGAAGGGAACATGTGTGACAGACTGACAGTGTGACTGTGCAGCCACCGGCCACCGCTTTCACTACGATAAAGGCAAAAAGGCCTCTCTCAAAATCTATACACACACGGAGCACAGAGTGAAACCCCCTCTAGGTGACATCATGAGGGGCGCGGTCCCGTGTCCCAGTCCCACCTCCCTCCTTGTGACAGTGGGGCGTGGCCAGCGGAGGAAGCTTGCGCATCTGATCACCCAGGGACTATAGTAATAATGGTTCGTAGCTAAACCGCGGACTGAGTCGCACCAGTGCATGATTGAATCCGCTGGGTAGGAAGCAGATTCCTGATCGAAATGTTTGAGAACCTGCGGGAGCGACTGCTCACTGTGCAGCAGGACCTCACGAGCGGGTAAACTTCTTGCCAATCTAATTCCTCTTATGCAGAGTATTAGTCAGCAGCGGTGTGAGTCCGGGAAGTGTGGAAATCGTTAGTAATTATTACTGGTGCTCACTATGACTTGTGTCACTTTCACTTTGTGCAGTGATGGACCTTACTGTGATTGAAATGTCATTAGTGTCATGTGACAGGCAGGTTGTGCTCTCAGCTTGCACTCGAGATATCATTTACTATGTTTACACAGTCACATGATTATTGTTTTTAAAGCACCAGCTAGATCTGTAGCACTTGATAGAGTTGTTACTATCAGCAAACACGTGATATATTTATTTCTGCACAAGCTTATTGTGTGTTCTAAGAATAATTCCCACATATTTCATTTAATTATTTGCAGTTGTTGACAACTAAAGGGGGTGTAAAAATGTATATACTAGTTATACTATTGACTTATTTTTGCTTTGAGATGTCCTTCGGTAAGTTTTTGAAAACACAGATTTTGTGTGACACACTCAGACTTCATTAGGATATTGTACACAGAATTGCATCAGTTATGCCATATATGCTTTAGGAAGGACTTGGCTTTCTATTGATGCATTTGTATTTAAAAAATAAATTTTAGTAAAATAATTGTAATGTAACAAATATTGGTTGTGTAATTAGCATGAATATAAGTTTCTCATTATTGACCCTGCAAATCTATGTGTTTATCCCCAGCACATGGGTTAAACACATAGGTAATGTACTAGTAGGGAGCTACAGAGAACTGCTGGTCCTGATTTTGAAACTGCCACTGAGTCAATCAACAGTGTGCTAGTTGCACACCTTGGTTGTTTGACTAGCGCTGCTGATTGGGTCAGCGTTAGATTTCAGGGCCAGCAATTCTCTGCAGCTCCAAAGCTTTACTTTACCTAATGTGTTTACCACATTTTACAACAGGGCTCGACAAACCCAGGAGCCTGGGAGCCACTGGCTCTTAACTTTTTGGGTTATTTCTCCATGCATTTATATACAAACCCAACTGTCTGGCTCCTAAAAATATGCATGGCTCCTAAATATTCTTACTGGCTCCTAATTTTTTAAACAGATTTGTCAAGCACTGTTTTACAGAGTATAAACATATAGATTTGCAGCGTCGACAGTGAAAATATTTAATGAATAAGAGCATGCCATGTTTTCTCTATAATGGACCTTTAAAGGAACACTGAACCCAATTTTTTTCTTTCATGATTCAGATAGAGCATGCAATTTTAAGCAACTTTCTAATTTACTCCTATTATCATTTTTTTCTTCATTCTCTTGCTATCTTTATTTGATAAGCAAAAATGTAAGTTTAGAAGCCGGCCCATTTTTGGTTCACAACCTGGGTTGTCTTTGCTGATTGGACAGCACCAATAAACAAATGCTGTCCCTAGTTCTGAACAAAACATTGTCTGGCTCCTTAGCTTAGATGCCTTCTTTTTCAAATAAAGATAGCAAGAGAACGAAGAAAAATTGATAATAGGAGTAAATTAGAAAGTTGCTTAAAATTGCATGCTCTATCTGAATCATGTAAGAAAAGATTTGGGTTTAGTGTCCCTTTAATTCTAAAACAAAAATGTGTGTGTGCGTGTATATGTGTATGTGTGTATATATTTACATACATACACCCACTCTCACCAGCAGATATAAATAATACATATGTATATCAATATGTTTGTATACACCTTTAGACTGTAAGCTCTTCGGAGTAGGGCCGCCTCCTGTGGTAGATTTTTGTATGTTATGTTTTTGTATCTTATTACAAATCCTTGTCAGTGTATACCCCTATATCTGTACCCAGCGCTACGGAATTTTGTGGTGCTATACAAATAAATGATAATATACATTTGCACACACATATTTTCTCCCCCATTATTAGTAGTTTAAAGGTCTCCTCTCCCCACCAAAAGTTTGTTCACTAAAACCTTTTTTTTTTTTTTTTTTTTTTTTTCTTCCCTATATTTTCTTTCTGCAGACTTTATGGCCTGTGCGGAGGTAGCGCCTCATACTTCTTACTATATTCTGAAGCTACTAGTGGTGCAGGGAACCTCTACTAAGTGAAGCACTTAGGAATTTAGCTTTATCTCAAATGTGAACCATAACTTTCAACTTGTAATATCAGTGATATTTATTGGGGCTGCTATATCCATTGAAAGTATATAAGGTGAATTAGAGCAATGTTGGCCGCACTAAACCTTATCTGATAAATCTGTTTTACTATGGACTTGTAATATAAATGTGTGCGCTAATACCACAACCTATCATTAGAGCTCCACTTGTAATCTGAGCCACAATCAGTAGCTCCCAGCAGGAACAAGAGAGCTGTTGAAAGCATCAGATAGGTTAGTGACAATAATTTCAACTGCCAGGCTTCTCTGTATTATATAATAATAAATAAAGCAATTAGCTCACTGCTGTGTTCTGCTTGGGAGTTAGAATGTTTGTAGATCCTGAGTGGGATATTTTACTTATGTGTTTTAACTTTTTATGCAAGTTAAAAACTTAGTAAGCCAGGGTCAGTAAAAAATGTTTTAAGGAATTAAAATTTATGTTTAAGGCCTTCAAACATCTGTTTCTCAAGATAATGAAATCTTAGACGAACTGTATTGTCAAACTAAAAATTGCACTCTGTGGCCCTCTCTGCACCGGACATCGATGGCTGGTATCGTTGGTAGGCGGGTGGCGGCCATCGATTGGCCCTGTGATGTGGCAGGATCATGGGCGGGGGCAGGGCGCGTGCATGGGGAGAGAGCGGGTGGGAACCACTACACTACAGAACATTTTTAGTGAAAAGTGGGGAAAAAGGGGGGGGGGCAAGTTGAAAAAAAATGATTAGTCAGGGGGTGGGGGTTGGTCTGTGGGAGGGGAAGCTACACTACAGAAAAAAAAGGGGAAATACATTTTTTTTTTTTTGCAAACTGGGTACTGGCAGACAGCTGCCAGTACCCAAGATGGCCCCAATAAGGCGGAGGGTTAGAGAGCTGTTTTGGGGGGGGGGATCAGGGAGGTTGGGGGCTAAGGGAGGATCCTACACAGCAGCATATGTACTTAAGATGGCGGGGACAATTGTGGGGGAGGGAAGAAAGCTGTTTGGGAGGGATCGGGGGGTTTGATGTGTCAGGTGGGAGGCTGATCTCTACACTAAAGCTAAAATTAACCCTGCAAGCTCCCTACAAGCTACCTAATTAACACCTTAACTGCTAGACATAATACACGTGTGATGCTTAGCGGCCTTGTAATTACCAAAAAGCAATGCTAAAGCCATATATGTCTGCTATTTCTGAAGAAAGGGGATCCCAGAGAAGCATTTACAACCATTTGTGCCATAATTGCACAAGCTGTTTGTAAATAATTTCAGTGAGAAACCTAAAATTGTGAAAAATTTTACTTTTTTTTTTTTAATTTGATCGCATTTGGTGGTGAAATGGTAGCATGAAATATACCAAAATGGGCCTAGATCAATACTTGGTGTTGTCTACTGCACTACACTAAAGCTAAAATTAACCCTAGAAGTCCCCTACATGCTCCCTAATTAACTCCTTCACTGCTGGGCATAATACACGTGTGGTGCGCAGTGGCATTTAGCGGCCTTCTAATTACCAAAAAGCAAAGCCATATATGTCTGCTATTTCTGAACAAAGGGGATCCTAGAGAAGCATTTACAACCATTTATGCCATAATTGCACAAGTTGTTTGTAAATACGGTAATTTCAGTGAGAAACCTAAAGTTTGTGAAAAAGTGAACGATTTTTTTTATTTGATCGCATTTGGCGGTGAAATGGTGGCATGAAATATACCAATATGGGCCTAGATCAATACTTTGGGTTGTCTTTTTAAAAAAAAAAAAAAAAAAATTATACATATCAAGGGATATTCAGGGATTCCTGAAAGATATCAGTGTCCCAATGTAACTTGCACTAATTTTGAAGAAAAGTGGTTTGGAAATAGTAAAGTGCTACTTGTATTTATTGCCCTATAACTTGCAAAGAACATGTAAACATTGGGTATTTCTAAACTCAGGACAAAATTTAAAAACTATTTAGCATGGGTGTTTTTTGGTGGTTGTAGATGTGTAACAGATTTTGAGGGTCAAAGTTAGAAAAAGTAAGGTTTCTCCCCCCCTCATATTTTTTATACATTTTTTTTATTTTTTATTATAAAGTAAATTATAAGATATGATGAAAATAATGGTATCTTTAGAAAGTCCATTTAATGGCGAGAAAACGGAATATAATATGTGTGGGTACAGTAAATGAGTAAGAGGAAAATTACAGCTAAACACAAACTGCAAAAATCTAAAAATAGACTTGGTCCCAAACGGACAGAAAATGGAAAAGTGTTGTGGTCATTAATAAGGGGTTAAAAATACTTTATTGCTAAAAAAAAATGCTAACCGTAATCTGAGCCTTCAGTTACTAATAATCTTTTTGCTGGTGGGGTGTGTGTGTATCTAGTTGGGTATATACGTGTATTTGTTTGTTTATATGACTATATGTTGGAAAATGGCACAGATAGACTTCACTTTGTAAAAAGAGCACTAGCTACAAAGCGCAATAAAGCAAGGTATGCCTGTTTATTAAACTTGGGCACTAACCAGTTTTCTGTAGTCTAGGAATATACATAATATAGAATAACATGAAAGATAGAAGAACAAATTAAATTATTTTCATGGAGGTGATTCACATATATTCTCTAAACCTGGGTGTATGATCATTACTGTTTAATGACTTCACTTAGTACTTACCTAACTCTCTGATCAAACTCTGTGCAAACCGTGATCAATTATGTGTGTTCTTAGTGTTCCATATTTTAGTGCTATTCCCTTTAATTAGTCTGTGATTATTATCTTTGAGGTTTGCCTGACCTTCCAAAAATGAATACTGTTTCTTTGTAAAGGTGGACACACTCTGTACTTTGACACTAAAATGGGACAATGAACACCTTGATGTTGAAATATAAAATGTTTAGTTATGCAAAGTAAAATAATGTTTTACTTTAGTTTAATTTATTTTGCCCCTTTTTCATGTAATTGTCTTTTGAGGTTTGTGGATTTTCTATTTCTGAAAACTAGAAATGCTAACACTGCTACATATCTGTCCCAAACTGGCTTCTGCAGATAAAAAAAAATAATAATAATAAAAATGCAGCTTATACTAACATAATGACCATGGTAACTATGCCTTATCGCCTCTAAAAGTAAGCCTGGATTGGTGCTTCTAAATAAGGCAGTGGTGGGTGTAGTTTGGCTGTTGAAAAACCATTACAGCAAACACAATATTAACTTGTTTTAAAAATGTTTAGACTTGTTATTCTATAGCAAGCCGTCAGCCTTCTAGTATAATTATATGGTGTTTACTTTTAAATTGATTTCAAGAAGCAGATGTATAGGGATAAAGGAGCATTAGAGTAACAGTGTAATCCTTTGTGCGTGCGCATGTGAAACACTAGAGCGTCATGGTACCCCATTGCTAAGCAAATCTTTACTCTTAAACTGGCCAAAATGGCGGCATGTATATAGCTAAAGTACAGTACATTTCTAAGTATTTGCATGAGCTTCATTTAGAAACTAACAGGAAGTGCATGTTTGGCACAACATATCCATGGTATAAAATTTATGTGGCTGAGAAGATTGTATCTGGGTTTTGTTTAGCACCAAACAAACATAAAATAGATTTATCAAAATGACTAATGTAAAGCACCAGCCTAAACATTTGATATGCTTTACAGATATCAGCAAACATCTGAGCTACATGACTGTTTTTATTGTAGTGAGAGATCATTTCTTGCTCAGGTAGTTTAAACCCATTTGAGGAATCTTTTTATTTTTTTTCCTCCCAGCTTAAGGGACAGTAAACTCAAAATTAAACTTTTATGATTCCTAGAGAGACGCAATTTTACAACCTTTACAATATACTTCTGTTCTCAAATTTGCTTTGTTCCCTTTGTATATTTTGTTGAAGAGTAAAACTAGGTAGGCTCATAAGAGCTCAGGAGTGTGCATGTGTCTTTAGTACTCTGGCAGCAGTGTTTTGCAACATTATTTGTAGCTTTGTTATACAATGTTACAAAACACTGCTGCCTTAGAGTACTAAAGACACATGCACACCCCTGAGCTCTTATGAGCCTACCTTGTTTTACTCTTCAATAAAAGATACCAAGAGAATGAAGCAAATTTGATAACAGAAGTAAATTGGAAAGTTGTTTAAAATTGCATGCTCTATCTGAATCATGAAATTTAATTTAGACTTTACTGTCCCTTTTAAGATGTCTATTGGCAACTGATTATTTTTCCTCCTCTTATGGGACAGGGGACAAAAATAATTGGTAATTTATTTTTTTTTATTTAAAAAACCCAAAATGCTTATTAGGTGGATTTTAATGATTTAACCCCATTTTCAGAATACTGTTTAAAGCCAATTCACTTATTTGGGAAAGCTTCAGCCTCTGATGTCTATACAAACTTATTATTAATAATAATAATAATATTAGGTATTTGTAGAGCACCAACAGATTCCGCAGCGCAATATTCATAGGCGTTATAAAAGATAACATTTATAGGGATCAAATGGGTAGAGGGCCATTAAACCCTTAACGACAAGCGCCATATCCTGTACGACGCTGGTTGTTAAGCTACTAAGGTCCTGAGTAGTACCCTCTGCCGAGATCTCGCTAAAACTAGCGAGATCACGCTATTTCTGCACACCCCACGAGTGGGGCAGTGCAGAAAAAGACGGGCAGAGGTACTCTGTGGCCCTCTCCGTATCAGGCTGTGGTGGTGCCGATTGTTTTAAGGAGGTAGGCGGGTGGGCGACCCATTGTGGGAGAGGGGGCGGGAATGCTACGCTACAGAAAAAAAACACCCAGAGTGGCAGAGAGGGTGAAGGAGGGAGAGGGGGATCATACTGAGGGATGGGATATGAGGGTTGGAAATCGATCTGGGAGGGGGTAATTGAAGTGGGGGGGGCAGCTACACTACTTTTTTTTTTTTTTAAATTTTATAAACTAAAGTTGGCAAATAAATTTTATAAACTAAAGTTGGCAAATTTGGGAAAACTGGGTACTGGCAGACAGCTGCCGTTACCTAAGATGGTGGCTAATAGGTAGAGGGGGAGGGTTAGAAAGCTGTTTGGGGGGGATCAAGGAGGTTGAGGGGGGTATGGGGGATCCCACACTGCAGAACATATATTAAAAATTAAAAAAAAATTAAAATAAAAAAAAAGCCTTTTATTTTCATACTGGCAGACTTTCTGCCAGTACTTAAGATGGGGGTGACCATTGGGGGGTGGGAGAGGGAAGAGAGCTGTTTGAGAGGGATCAGGGGGTGGAATGTGTCAGGTGGGAGGGTAATCTCTACACTAAAGCTAAAATTAACCCTACAAGCTACCTAATTAACTCCTTTACTTCTAGGAATAATACAACTATGGTGCGCAGCTGCAATTTGCGGTCTTCTAATTACCAAAAAGCAATGCCAAAGCCATATATGTCTGCTATTTCTGAAAACATCATGTCCCAGAAAAGCATTTACAACCATTTGTGCCATGATTGCACAAGCTGTTTGTAAATAATTTCAAAAATGCTAAAAATGCTCTGGTCTTTTGGTGAAGTTTTAGTCTGAAATGCCCAGTCCTTAAGCGGTTAATTTAAAAAAAAAAAAAAAAAAAGTTTTTTGGTTGACTCCTAGATTTAGAAAAAATAAGCCCTGGCTTACCTTCTCTGCTTCCCCTTTTTGCTCTCGTCCTGCACCGCACTAGAGTTCAGGAAGAGGGGAGAAAAGTCGAGAGGAACACAGTAACTATTTACATTGAGCTGTAATCGAACAGCTAAAAATGAAAAGTGCAGGCACAAATTTGATTTTATCTGGCACTGCTCTGTTCTTTCTGCAGACGTGCTGCATATTCTACTATTACATTGCAGTTTACAGCATGTTCTACCTTGGGGCTAGTAAGTTTTGATGGGTTGTGTAAGTCTGTCCTGAGCATAACACATCTAGGATTTTCACCAAGGCCTCCTTTCATTTCAATATAATATTAAAAGGACACTCAAGTCAAAATTAAACTTTCATTATTCAGATAGAGCAGCAATTTTAAACAACTTTCCAATTTACTTCCATTAACAAAATGTTCAGTCTTTTTTATATTTAAACTTTTTGAGTCACCAGCTCCTACTGAGCATGTGCAAGAAGTCAAAGAATAAGCGTGTATGCATTTGTGATTGGCAAATGGCTGTCACATGGTACGTGTATGTATTTGTGATTGGCTGATCGCTGTCACATGGTACAGGGGGAGTGTAAATAGACATAACTTTTAAAATAGTTAGAAAAAAAATCTAATACTCATTTGAAGTTCAGACAAAGTGCTATTGCATTGTCTTATCTTGCATTTGTTGATGATGCAAATCTACTGTGTTGACTGGTAACATGATAATCTTTCAGAGCTCTACACTTTTCTATTATTATTATAAATGTATGTATTATATAGAATCGATGGTGACATTCATCTTTAAAACAGATTTGTATACTTGTATAATCTACTTTTGTCTTGCTTAAAGTGAAAGTCAAACCTAGCGTTATACAAACACTAGGATTGACTATTGAAACAAATAAAGGAGACTTTCATTCATGAAATATAAGATACTTCATATAGAAAGCTCCTTTATTTGTTTCAATTGATCGCCGTTTTTACCTGCTACAGCAGCCCACGGCTAAAAAAATTTTTTTGCTAAGAGGTAACGTTTTCACCTCTTAGCCAATAGCTGTGCGGTAAATCCGACTGGGCGCCCATGAGAGCCGGATTTACTACACGGCTATTTGCTAAGAGGTGAAAACGTCACCTCTTAGCAAAAAAATATTTTAGCCGTGGGCTGCTGTAGCAGGTAAAAACGGCGATCAATTGAAACAAATAAAGGAGCTTTCTACATGAAGTATCTTTATATTTCATGAATGAAAGTCCCCTTTATTTGTTTCAACAGTCAATCCTAGCGTTTGTATAACACTAGGATTGACTTTCACTTTAAAAGCAGGTCACCTGTATACCAGGTAAAGAAATAAGATCCATTTTATTATAGAATGGCATATTTCATCTATTGCTTCCAAATATGCAATGAGTGGTGCTTTGCTTGAATCCAGAGCAACTGCATCAGTGCTCCAGTTCTTTGTCTGTAACTTAGGCAATAGATGTTTAGCGTCTTTCAAATATCATGGAAAGTCCACTACCACTGGTAGTAGGTGACCATATAGCCATTCCATATATTTTATCCTCAAGCCACCATTTGACATTGATTATGGACCTTCCCATTGGATTTGCAAAGAATAGAATTTTGGAACATTTTTCAAATTAGGCTTTTTTTGCCAATAACACATAGTCTAGTTCCTCACCAATTAAGATTTTTGTATAGAATCACCCAGTAAAACTTTGACTTCCCTTTTTTAAATCTAAGGTTGGGCTAAAAAAAGTTTTATATTTTATGTTAATAAAGGGAGATTAAATATATTTAATGCAGCTCCCTCCTATCATAAGTGCTGCCATTTTGGAACCTAGGTTGCACTGCAAGTATCTGAATGAGAGTTGATGCACATGTTGTAACAGGTTGGTACTGGAATGTGGGGAAAGATAGATTTCAACATAGCAGCACCCATGACTAGAGGAAGGGGGAATAAACTCAGTACTATGCTTATAAAATATGTTTAGTGTTTAATGTCCCTTTAAGTCTTTGAAAATATAATGGGACCACCAAAGCCCCAATTGTTTGTATCAGTACTTACAAGGCTATCATTACTTTGTAAAAATTGCAGAAGTGATCTTTCTTTCATACACACGATTGTAGTTAAGTGACCTTTTATGCTTTGTACATATGGTGGAACAATTAACTGAAGTTAACTGTTAACATGTATTTGAGGAAATAATGTAAATAATAAATCCTTTATATTTATGTTAGAACATTTCTACCTCTTGTGATTTTTCATTTATAATGTTCTCTTTGTTTTTTATCTTCTTATAACGTAGGTATTGCTTGGTCTCAAGGGTTTCCTGTGATGCTGTCCTATTTAAAATTAAAAGTGCATGTGACCCCTAATTTTTAAAAGAGGTGGAGCCATTGTTTCTAATAATTGGTCTTATCCCGGTCTCTAATTAAAGGGACAGTCTAGGCCAAAATAAACTTTCATGATTCAGATAGAGCATGTAATTTTAAACAATTTTCCAATTTACTTTTATCACCAATTTTGCTTTGTTCTCTTGGTATTCTTAGTTGAAAGCTTAACCTAGGAGGTTTATATGCTAATTTCTTAGACCTTGAAGCCCACCTCTTTCAGATTGCATTTTAACAGTTTTTCACCACTAGAGGGTGTTAGTTCACATATTTCATATAGATAACTTCACGTGCACGAGCACAGTGTTATCTGGGAGCCATCACTGATTGGCTAGACTGCAAGTCTGTCAAAAGAACTGAAAAAAGGGGCAGTTTGCAGAGGCTTAGATACAAGATAATCACAGAGGTTAAAAGTATATTATTATAACTGTGTTGGTTATGCAAAACTGGGGACTGGATAATAAAGGGATTATCTATCTTTTAAAACAATAAAAATTCTGGTGTAGACTGTCACTTTAAATCAGGGAGCATGGGCTCTTTAAAAGCCTCCATTAAATGGATATGATACAATGCTCTTATTTTTATATTTACTTTAATTTAGCTTTTTTTTTTATCTAAACAGATTGTTCGAAACAACATACTTGTTTTCTTGGAAAATGAACACATATAAATACCCAGTGGCTATTTAGTGAGATGAGAGCAGATATCACAGAACTCACATGATTTTTGCAGCAAAAGTCCTCTACTGAGTATGTGCAATACACTGCAGCTAAAGCAGGTGTCTCATAGCAACCATTTCAAAGTTGCTCCTTGATACAAAGTAATGGAAATGCAGAAATTAAAGGGTCATAATAATAAAATAAAATAAAATAAAAAAAAATGTACATGCTCTAATTCATTACATATATATTTTGAAAAGGATGCACTCCATATCACAAGTCATCATCCGCCACGGTGCTATATGAACAGTCAATATTGAGCAGCAAAGATAAGCACTTTGTGGACTTATGCTTTAAAACTTAGCGTTTACTATCCATCAAATAAAAGAGAGCCATCAAATTAAAAGAGAACCTGACGTTTCGGAACCTAACTGGTCCCTTTGTCAAATGCAGTTCATCAAATATAATCCCGGGAGTATCTTTGATGTATTGTATTTGACAAAGGGACCATGGAAAAGTTTTGTAAATTTGTATACTCGATCTGAATCACAACATTTTTTTTGGAGGGTTTCATATCCCTTTTAACTTTGATTCATTCTTTATGTTGAAGAGAGCATGTAGCGTGCACGTGATATGGCAATGTATACAATTTTATTCAACACACCTCATTCACTTGCAGAAGCTGTTTGTTTAGGTGTTTGTAGTCTGAAGCATTTTCCTGTAGAAGCTTGTATAAACAAGCCATTATATAAAGAAAGCTGCTCATTCTTAGAGTGTGCACGGTGTTATGTGCACACTTTGAGGGCCCCAGTTTATACTGAGCATGTGCAAGAGTTCACAGCTCATATACATGTATGACTCTGTGAATGGCTAATGATTGTCACATGGTACAGAGGACAAGGACATGAAAGGAAAGTTTTACATTTGTTAAAAAAAAATCTTCTGCTCATTTAAATTTTTAAATGTTATTGATTTTTTTTTTTATTATGCATTTGTTGATTATACAATTATGCTTTATTTAATTGTCTAAGGTGTGTTTGTATTAGTGTGTGTGTGTGTGTATATATATATATATATATATATATATATATATATATATATATATATATATATATATATATATATATATATATATATAATTATATAATATTTTTCCAGGATGAGCACTCTCAAACTCTTCAAATTTCATCAGCCAGGGTGCTAGTGGGTAGTAGATAATGGTAACAAGAACTTGCACTCACTGGACTTTTTCAAACACCAAAAAAATTTTTTTAATGTAACGTTTCAGAGACAAAGTATCCCCTTCCTCAGACAAAGGTGAAATGGCAAAACAAGCAGTATAAAAAGACAAACCAAGTGATAGACCCTCCCCCCAATTAAGAAAAAAAAAACACCAAAATGGTAGTCATGACAACCACTCCAAACACAGTGTCATTATTGCTTTAAACAAATAGTTTGCAACATACAATGATCAAGTGATAAAGATTCAATGATCAAGTGGTAAAAATTCAAAAGTGCAGCACTATATAAATGTGAAACCAAAATTAAAATAAACCTATATACACATATATCCAACATATAGAATAATAACTTCAAATTAATGATCGATTTGATATTCACACGCATATCACATTCAAAAGTAATTTGGTGAGAAAACAGTGTGGTAAATACATGGGAAGCCCATACTCACACGCAAACAAACATGTATAGCTCACTGTTAGATCGTACACATATCAAGGACTGTGTGCATGCACAACATAATGGGGTTAGTACTTCCATTAAACATACCGCCTATTTCATATGCTCTAATGTGCACTTACTTTGTAAACAAACACTGGTTGCTACCGCTGGAACAATCATCCAAGTCCGGTAATGCCGCATACCGGAAGGACAGGGGCATGTAGTGACGTCATGTTGCCAAGGCAATGGCAAAAGCGTGGTGCGCACACTGCGCATGCTCGGGCCGCAAACCAAAATTAAAAATCAAAATAAACAAAGGACCAAAAGGTAAAACCAGCATGACTAGTGAGCCACAATCCCACAACATTATACAAAGCAGCGCCACTGTACAGGGGGGGGGGGGGGGGGGGAACAAATGGTCCTGATTGACAAATATTAATAAAACTACATGAACCATTGGGACAATAATGAAAATAGAGCTTACCATAAAAAATGAAATAAACAGCTAGCTCTCAACATAGCACAAATAACTACAAAAAATATGTGCAAAAAATTCAAATACTATATGGTTAAAATGTGCCTAGAATTAATAGTAGCAAGTGGATACAAAATAACTAAAACATTAAATATAAAAGTGAGCATCAAGGGGTTCAATTACCTAATGGGGCAATATATGGCTCATGCCCCTGTCCTTCCGGTATGCGGCATTACCGGACTTGGATGATTGTTCCAGCGGTAGCAACCAGTGTTTGTTTACAAAGTAAGTGCACATTAGAGCATATGAAATAGGCGGTATGTTTAATGGAAGTACTAACCCCATTATGTTGTGCATGCACACAGTCCCTGATATGTGTACGATCTAACAGTGAGATATACATGTTTGTTTGTGTGTGAGTATGGGCTTCCCATGTATTTACCACGCTGTTTTCTCACCAAATTACTTTTGAATGTGATATGCGTGTGAATATCAAATCGATCATTAATTTGAAGTTATTATTCTATATGTTGGATATATGTGTATATAGGTTTATTTTAATTTTGGTTTCACATTTATATAGTGCTGCACTTTTGAATTTTTACCACTTGATCATTGAATCTTTATCACTTGATCATTGTATGTTGCAAACTATTTGTTTAAAGCAATAATGACACTGTGTTTGGAGTGGTTGTCATGACTACCATTTTGGCGTGTTTTTTTTTTGTCTTAATTGGGGGGAGGGTCTATCACTTGGTTTGTCTTTTTATACTGCTTGTTTTGCCATTTCACCTTTGTCTGAGGAAGGGGATACTTTGTCTCCGAAACGTTACATTAAAAATTTGTTTTTGGTGTTTGAAAAAGTCCAGTTAGTGCAAGTTCTTGTTATATATATATATATATATATATATATATATATATATATATATATATATATATATATATATATATATATATATATATATATATATATATATATATATATATATATATATATATATATATATATATATATATATATATATATATATATATTCCGGACCGCTGCTCAAAACAGTTTATTAGAAACAAATAGAAAGGTAAAACAGCAACGCTATTCATGCATAATATGTGTATACATGCTAGCAGAGAATGTAGCTATGGCCAGATGTTAAGTGGGCTGTTAGGAGCTCTGGAAAGGGGCCTGTCTTATGCGTTTCAGCTCTCCCTGAGCCTTATTCATAGACTGCATAATGCCCAGTTCCGTTATTCATGTTAATATAGGCTAACCTAACAGTTGATTGGTTAATTACGCTCTGAGTAAGCTATCTGGTGGTTAAAGGGAAAGGAACAAGTACACTCATAAGCGGAGGTAAACACTGCTGACACACACACTGGGGAAAACTACCTAACTTATTAAATTTCTGGCTGTCTACTCTGTTAAGTATAATAATTATTAATTAAAATGTTAATTAAAATATATTGGCTTATATCTAAATGCGTATGAAGTAATGATATATGTGAGTAAAGATTAGATTTATTAAAATATATGTGTGTATATATATATATATATATATATATATATATATATATATATATATATATACTGAGTCTGTTAAGGAGAAGTTATCAAAAATCCGCTTTATATTAGTTAATATCGGGTGCAGGCCCTGTAAACAAATATTTTTACAACTCTTAAGGAAGAAAAATTTGAAGAGATCACAGTAGTGTTCTCTCCAAAAGAGACAGGGATTTCAGCACTCCATTTAAATATTATGTTCAATACACGCATACGTAAGTATTAATTTAGAAATAGGTGTTCCAGGCCTCCATGCAACCAAACAACTTCTGGGTCCCCTAAACCAAAACCACACAAGATTGTTATAAATAAAATAAATTTATTAGTGCAAACAAAAAATGAAAAAAAAGGAAAATCAAGAAAATCACATACATTTAAGAATACATTGTGTACATTGTGTAGATAAAGCTGGCCAGCTTTATCTATGCATTTATGTACACTCACTCAGGCTAAGGAAAGGACCTTGACGTGGTGCCTGAGCTTTCCCATTTGGCCAGATGCGGTGACTAACCTTTCCAGTTGTGATTTTATCTTAGCTGTGAGCTAGCTGGTGAGTGCTGGGTGTTTCTATGTGTTGTATTACTTTTTATTTGTAATCTCCCTTGGTTCTTGCACCCATTCCGGACTGGGGTTAACTGCCTGTGGCTCTGGTGACATCACAGCTTTTTTGGAGTGCTATTTAGCACCCAGGGCTGGATGTTACTGAGTCACAGGATGTGTACCTGATCCGGTCTTGGAGTGCAGTTCCCTTCCATGTTTTGTATTTTCTATGGGTGATTACAGCCACCTGTGCACCCCTTCTTTGTTCTTAGTTTGTTTAGCTTTGTGAGCTCGCATGATGGTGTGCCTGTGTTAGGGACTCAGGCTAAGGAAAGGACCTTGACGTGGTGCCTGAGCTTTCCCATTTGGCCAGATGCGGTGACTAACCTTTCCAGTTGTGATTTTATCTTAGCTGTGAGCTAGCTGGTGAGTGCTGGGTGTTTCTATGTGTTGTATTACTTTTTATTTGTAATCTCCCTTGGTTCTTGCACCCATTCCGGACTGGGGTTAACTGCCTGTGGCTCTGGTGACATCACAGCTTTTTTGGAGTGCTATTTAGCACCCAGGGCTGGATGTTACTGAGTCACAGGATGTGTACCTGATCCGGTCTTGGAGTGCAGTTCCCTTCCATGTTTTGTATTTTCTATGGGTGATTACAGCCACCTGTGCACCCCTTCTTTGTTCTCAGTTTGTTTAGCTTTGTGAGCTCGCATGATGGTGTGCCTGTGTTAGGGACTCAGGCTAAGGAAAGGACCTTGACGTGGTGCCTGAGCTTTCCCATTTGGCCAGATGCGGTGACTAACCTTTCCAGTTGTGATTTTATCTTAGCTGTGAGCTAGCTGGTGAGTGCTGGGTGTTTCTATGTGTTGTATTACTTTTTATTTGTAATCTCCCTTGGTTCTTGCACCCATTCCGGACTGGGGTTAACTGCCTGTGGCTCTGGTGACATCACAGCTTTTTTGGAGTGCTATTTAGCACCCAGGGCTGGATGTTACTGAGTCACAGGATGTGTACCTGATCCGGTCTTGGAGTGCAGTTCCCTTCCATGTTTTTTATATATATATATATATATATATATATATATATATATATATATATATATATATATATATATATATATATATATATATATATATATATATATATATATATATATATATATATATACATAAGAAAAGCGCACAAATGCACCTACATAGTGCAGATCAATTTAATTTTAAAGAAACGCAAATATACATTCAATAAAAAGAGAGCCCCCCGCAGGGTGTCTACTCACAAATTTTACCCTCAAACAATATGAGGTATGTAAAGGCACTTTAACAGATTCCCCATTTGCAGTAGTGCTTTTCTGCAGGTCCCACGTCTCTTTAAGTCGGTGAATCCCAACTGTTAAACTAAAAGTCAGCCACACGGAGGATCCTGCTGCAGGTCCAAGGGATCCAAGTGTCCCGGTCACCACCGCTAGATATGCGGTTGTCAAATTTCAAAAGTACCGCTCGCTCGGAGCACTCAGATCAGCTGTTTGCCAATCGTTGACGTAAGGTGGGCATGGTCTTACGCATTTCGCGGTTACATCACCACTGACGAAGCGGTGCAGATGGTCACTAATGCTTCCAAACACCCAATATGTGCCCCCTGCTGTGATTGGATACTCACATATGCTGCTCACTATAATGTAGTGCAAGCTGGTATATCAGAGTCTACCAGCTGATTCACTCCAAAGAGCAGGATCCACAGTCCAACAAAGGATATGAGACCCCAAAATAAAGCTCACAAACCAAATAAAATAAATTAAAATATCCCAAGGCAAGGGATATATTTTATTAAAAGGTAGTATAAAAACAATACAAGATATTCTGCTACACGTTTTCTACATGCTACTTGCACCTTATCAGAATATTTTGTATTGTTTTTATACTACCTTTTAATAAAATATATCCCTTGCCTTGGGGTATTTTAATTTAATTTAATTTGGTTCGTGAGCTTTATTTTGGGGTCTCATATCCTCTGTTAGACTGTGGATCCTGCTCTTTGAAGTGAGTCAGCTGGTAGACTCTGATATACCAGCTTGCACTACCTGCACTGCATTATAGTGCGCAGCATATGTGAGTATCCAATCACAGCGGGGGCACATATTGGGTGTTTGGAAGCATTAGTGACCATCTGCACCATTGGAGTCTCTCTGTTCCCCTACCTACTTCGGTTCTTTACCTCAGACTCAAGTTACATCGAATCCTGGTGGGAGCTAGCTGGTGGACTCTGAATACTCCAGCCTGCATGAATAGCACTGAGTAATAGTGCACTCCTTTTGTGAATGTCCTGGGGGTTGGCCAGTTTGCGACTGCCTCAATTTTGGCCGGCTCCGGCCACTGCTTCCCGCAGCCTACTCCTGTGTCCAAGTTACTGGACCTCCGAGCGTCCTATCGTACGTTTGTCTGGCTTCCGGGTCAGACCGGCGGCCCTGATGCGGTCTAGAACGATGCCTAGATGGACCAAATGGTCCTCCCAGGTGTCGCTGTAGATCGCAATATCATTTAGGTTTGCGCAGGCATAATCCTGGAGGCCATCAAGAAGGTGGTCTACCATCCTCTGGAAGGTCACCGGAGCATTCTTCATCCCAAACGGCATGACCTTAAACTGGTATAGGCTGAAGGAGGTGATGAACGCCAACTTTGGAATGGACTCCGGGTCCAGGGTGATCTGCCAGTACCCCTTGCAAAGGTCTAGAGTGGTCAGGAAGTTGCCGCGGGCGATGCGATCTAGAAGGTCATCGATTTGGGGCATAGGGTAGGCATCGGTCGTGGTTCTGTCATTGAGCCTATGGTAGTCTATGCAGAACCTGGTTGTCCCGTCCCATTTGGGCACCAATATCACCGGGAATGCCCAGGGGCTGTTGGACGGTTCAGTAATTCCCATGTCCAGTATCTCCCTGAGTTTGCTGCGCATATTTTCCCTGCCTCAGGGACCCGATATGCCGGCTGTCGCAAGGGCGCCTGTCCCCGGGTCTCCACTCTGTGCTCCGCTACCGTGGTGTACCCAGGACTCCTGTCCCCTAGCACCTGTCTGACTTGCTCCCTCTGCCTAGTCCCTAGCCTCTTATCTAACTGTATGTCACTCAACCTATTTTGCCTGGGGAGCTCTGGCATGGGAAGACCCTGAGTCCTCCACGGCCGGGGCACATATGGCGGCTACGTCCTCTGCCCTTTCCTGGTATGCCTTCAGCATGTTCACATGAAAGATCCGACGAACCCGGTCATCTGAGCATTTGGCTACCAGGTTTTGTCATTCAGCTGTTCTACCACTCGATAGGGTCCCTGCCAGGAAGCCTGTAGCTTGTCTGTTTTGACAGGCTTCAGGGCCAGAACCTTCTGCTCTACTCCTAGGGTCTGGTTACAGGCATTTCGGTCGTACCACCGCTTCTGCCTACCTTTAGAGACCTGAAGGTTCTCTCGCACCCTCTCAACTAGGTCCTTCAGTCGGTCTCTGAATTCTAGGATGTACCCCAAAATGGAGGGTCCTTCCTCCCCCACTGATCCTTCCCAGTGGGCTCTCAATAGGTCTAGGGGCCCCCTCACCCTCCAGCCATATACTAATTCAAAGGGGGAGAACTCAGTAGATTCCTGGGGCACCTCTTGCTATGCAAACAGAAGGTGCGGCAGGCATCTTTCCCAGTCTTTGTGAGATGCCGAGAACGTCCTAAGCAACTGCTTCAGGGTCCCATTGAACCTCTCACACAACCCTTTAGTCTGGGTGTGGTATGGAGCGCTTTGCAGGGGTTTTATCCCGCAAAGCCTCCACAGCTGCTGGGTGAGCTCAGCAGTGAATTGGGTTCCTTGGTCTGAGATCACTTCCCAGGGAAAAACCCACCCTGGCAAATATCTGGAGCAGGGCATCCGCCACTCTCTCTGCCTGTATATTGGACAGAGGGATGGCCTCTGGGTACCGGGTTGGCATAATCTACCACTGTCAGTATATACTTTTTCCTGGAGGGGACGGGACAGGGGACCAACAATATCTACAGCTACCCTGCTGAAGGGTTCATCAATGATGGGGAGAGGGTGGAGGGAGGCTTTGGAGTGGTTTCTTGTCTTGCCTACTCTCTGGCAAACATCACAGGTCCTATAGTACTGCCTAACATCCTTGGTAACCCCTGGCCAAAAGAAGGTCTGAGTCAGTTGGTAGCGGGTCCTAGTGACTCCTAGATGTCCTGCCAGGAGAATGGCATGCCCTATACGCAGCAGCTCGTACCAATATTTTTGCGGTACCACTAATTGCCCCCTCTCTTGGTGACCCTGTATAGGAGCCCCCTCTCCCACTCAAAATGGTCCCCCCCTAGGCCCACGGGATCATACCCTACCCGGGCACAGTAAGGGGCTAGGGTCAATGTCTCCTGAGTGAAGTCAGTGGGGGACGCCCAGGAAATCTGGTTGGGGTAGGAGTCAGGGCGGAGTGGCTTACCTGGGTCCCCGGAGTGTGGTGGCCTGTTGTCCGGCTTGCTGGTGGTGAAAGGGCAAGCATCCGGGGGGCTGTCCCATACAAAGGAGGTGCCCCAGGTTGTTTCCTAACAAGACTTCGGCGAGCAAATGGTTTATAACCCCAGCACAGGAGCCGGCACCCCAATCCTGGTGAACCCATGCAGTAGGGATCCGGAGCACCGTACCCCCAGCCACACAAACTGCAAGGGACTTCCCTGTTTGGTCCGAATTGGTGACCATGTGTGGCTGGACAAGGGTAACGGTTGCCCCACTGTCTCGTAATCCCTGGACGGCTGGCCTTTGATCCAGACAACCTGGGGGTGCTGCAGGCTGTTGTCTCTGGTGGCGGGGTCCACCTCATGTAGGACCACTTCCTCTGCCCATTTGGCATAATCCGCAGGGCCCTCTGAGTCCAAGCAGTGGGCTGCAGCTCTGTAGCCTTCAGCCGGGGCCCTTGTCCACTGAGCCTGAGGGGGATTCTTTGGCTTCTCCATCGCCGGGTAGTGCCTTCGCATATGACCCATCTGACCGTACCCAAAGCACCACCAGGGTGCGCTGGTCCTGGAGAGGCGGGCAGGCGCTGGTTGGGTCTGGGGGTACCTGAGAGGTGCCATGGGGCGACCAGGGTGGTAGAGGAGCAGGTCACTGGTCGCCGTTCACGCCGGGAATCCAAGTATTTATCAGCCAGGACGGCTGCTTAGTTGGCTGTCTCAGGCCCATTATCTTGCACCATTCTCTTACCTCCGCTGGGGAGTGGTTATAGAAGTGCTCCAACAGAATGAGCTGGGTGGCTTCGGCCAGGGTTGTTACATGGCAGCCTGTGAACCAAGAGTCCAAGGACCAGGTGAACCTGTGTGTCCACTCCATAAAAGGCTGCCCCTCTTGCCTCTTTAGTTCCCAGAACTTCAGCCGGTGAGCCTCCGGCGTGAGACCATAGCAGGCAAAGATGTGCTCCTTTACCCGGTCATAGTTCTTTCGGTCTCCCGAGGGAACAGTGTTGAAAGTGTCTAGAGCTCGTTCGGAGAGCTTTCCGAGCAGGAGGGTGACTCGGTCTGTATTGGCAACACCCTGCAACTCGCACAGTGTTTCAAATACTTTGAGGTAGCTGTCCCCAAAAGAGCGGAGCTCTGGAGCTAAGGGCCGCTGGAGCGACCTGGTGTAAATGTCAGCGGGTATGCAGAGAGACCCGGCCAGCCGGAAAAGGGTTGGGTGCTCAGAGGTTCACTCTTCTTTAAGAAGATATAGAACACCAAAACAAGTAAAACCAAGTGTCTGGGAGATGGTGAATGCTCTGAAAAGTCCAAATCTGGTGAGAAATCGTAGGGGGTGGAGATTTAAGCTTGGCAGCCTGGTATCCGTGACAGTAAGCTTTAAAAACAAAAGTACAGGTGGCCCTCGTTTTACAACGGTTCAATTTACACCGTTTCAGAATAACAACCTTTTTTTCCAGTCATGTGACTGCTATTGAAAAGCATTGAGAAGCAGTGCATTTATTAAATTAGCCAGTAGGTGGAGCTGTCCGCTTGT
Organism: Bombina bombina; assembly: GCF_027579735.1. Lineage (NCBI taxonomy): Eukaryota > Metazoa > Chordata > Amphibia > Anura > Bombinatoridae > Bombina > Bombina bombina. The sequence continues at coordinate 724,652,840 of NC_069503.1, read as the reverse complement.
GTTGTAGCAAAGCCAAGCAAGCTGAAATTAATCAGTTTAACCAGACCTGAGCTATCAAGCAAATTTCAAAGGAACAAGATCTTCCTGTCTATAAATCAGTCCATACTGGAATGCATAGAAAGAACTGTTTGCAGAAAAATGCAAGTGAAGTCTGTGTTGTGTGATTATTTTATTAGGTTTATAATGCTGTTTAGCAAATGTTTTTGTTCATTTAACTTAGTTTAATTATATATTCTGTGTTGTGTGATTATTTTATTAGGTTTATAATGCTGTTTAGCATTTAAAGTCTTAATTTCAAAGCTTTAAAAATAATGTATTAGGTGTTACTTATGACAATTTTGAGAGGAGTCTGGAACCTATCTCCCTCACTTCCCTTTGACTTACATTATAAACTGGGTTTCAATTTACAATGGTTTTGATTTACAACCATTCCTTCTGGAACCTAACCCTGGCGTAAACTGAGGGCTACCTGTATTTTTTTTATATCCTTTTTAAACTGTCATTACAATAACATTGAAACTAGGTTACCGTATGGCACCCATCGCAAACCATAGGCTCCTCTTCTCTTCCCATTACATATATTTCTTCCGACCAAGTATGACATCTTCAGCCTCTGCCTTCTTCCTGCTTTAGATTAGGATCCTTTGTAGCTTTAATAAATAACCTTGAATATTTTTGAAAACGCTTTGTTTAGTTGGTGATTTACATTTGACATGACGCTTTGTTCCGTTGATGTTAGTTTGTTGTTAACAGCTCTTTGTAAAGCCTTGGAAGTCTAATTTAGAGACGTGTGAAGTAGGCTGTTTAATTATACTATTTGTGTTTGCTAACGTTCAACTTTTAACTCTTAAATTGTCTCTTCTGTTTTTTCAATTGTAGCCTCAAGAGTTTGAGTGACAAGTCAAAGGAAACAAAGATAAAGACACACAGGTAAACAGCTAAAACGTATTAAACATGGTGTTTTTAACCTATATTTAATTTAAAGTGAATGTAAAGTTTCATGAATAAGTGGCGGGTTTTTAAAAATACTATTAAAAACACAGCACTTTCATTCATGAAACTTTACATTGCAGTGTATATTTTAAAAAATACTTACCTTTTTCTGCAGCCAAGCTGGACCAGCGATCCCCCATCCGCAGCTGCTCTGTACGTACATCAACAATGACAAAACCGGCTTCCTCCGATCATTGTGTGCACCCCGGAGCGTCCATCTCGTGAGGCCACGCCGTGATTGGAGGAAGCCAGTTTCGTCTGCTGGAAATACAGCATGAGAAGCGGATGGGGGGGATCGCCGATCCTGCTTTTCTGAAGAAAAAGGTAAGTATTTGTAAAAATATGCTGCACTTATTCACTTTAAAGGGACAGTCTACAATAGAATTGTTATTGTTTTAAAAGCTAGATAATCCTTTTATTAACGAATGTTAAGCTTTATAGGCTTATAGATAAAGAGGGCGCCAGAGGCCAAAAGTATCAAACAGCAATTTATATCAGCAAACAAATCATTTAATAAAAACAGATGAATAAAAGTATCAAACAGCAATTTATATCAACAAACAAATCATTTCATAAAAACAGATGAATATATAACCTAAAAGGGACGTCTCCCTATAACATAGTAAAATAGTTGTAAGGCCTAAAAAATTAATATACACAAAAGTTAAAAACCATATATTGCGAGGAGAGGAAATGACTGGGCTTATTACAAAATTAATTGTAATTTTTTTTACTTTTATTCATCTGTTTTTATTAAATTATTTGTTTGCTGATATAAATTGGTGTTTGATACTTTTGGCCTCTGGCGCCCTCTTTATCTATAAGCCTATAAAGCTTAACATTCGTCAATTTGATACCTTGACACATTGTAGGGATAGTGTCTTTTAAAGAGGTGTTTAGTATCTTTTCCCTAGCGCACTTCTATCTACTTTTTATCTTTAATCCCTTTATTACCCATTCCCCAGTTTTGCATAACCAGCACAGTTATATTAATATACTTTTTACCTCTGTAATTACCTTGTAGCTAAGCATCTTCTGACTGCCCCCTGATCACATTACTTTTTATTTATTATCTATTGACTTACATTTTAGCCAATTAGTGCTGTGTTGTGCTGACTCTTAAATAACTCCTCGGGCGTGAACACAATGTTATCTATAGGGTCCACATGAACTAGCAGTCTCCTGTGAAAAGCTAATAAAAAAGCATGTGATAAGAGGCTGTCTGTAGTTGCTTAGAAACAGGCAGAAATTTAGAGGCTTAAATGTTATAAAGTATATTAATATAACAATATTGGTTGTGCAAAGCTGGAAAATGTGTAGTAAAGGCATCATTTATCTTTTTAAACAACAACAATTTTAGTGTAGACTGTCCCTTTTTAATGTTGCATTTTCTTTTTGGCGTCTAACTATAATACAGATAATTTTGTCTTTTAACAGACCTACTGATCATCTGTCACATTTTCCAGCTGGTGTAGAGCTCCTTAGCAGGTAATTTAATGTATTTATTAATTATTTTTTTTTGTTTCTGATTTGCTCTAAAGGTGGATATCTTCATTTTCTGAATATAGTTTCTAAACTGTAAATGAAAATTGCCATGTTTCTATAAAATATAATAGCAAACTGATGCGTATCATTCATAATTACCTATGCTTGTTGACATTTTTCTTTCTACAACTGGTCATGTCAACCTGAACCCACTAACAGACAAGATCTTAAGGATATTTATGTCTCCTGAGCTTAGGCAGTTTCCTTTTTAGCCTAAGCTGGTTCTAGACAATAACATTTGAGACTGCTAAAAGAGAGGCCACACAACTAAATATCAGGGGTACATCTTAGTACTGAGGGGGGAAATCCGGTAATTTATACCTCCCTGATTAGCAATCTGTGGTGTTTGGGCAGCCCTTCAGTAAGATAGTGTCATGGCAGTGTACTAAACTATAAGTAGAAAGTGTAATAATAAAGTGCTTCAAACTGTGGTGTATTTAGATTTTGTGCTGCCCTAGGCACTCAAAATTCTGCTGCCCCCCTACCTCCCCCACTCACATACATATATACACATACACACAGACAAATACACATACAAACACACATCTATCTATTGCTGCAATATATATTTAAAAAAACACAATGCCAAGTGCTGAAAGCCAACAGAGTTAAAGGGAATAGCTAGCTGAATAAAAAAAAAAAAAAGGTTCAGAGCTACCTCTAAACTGTAAGTTCCATGGGCAGTCTCATATTATATCCCCATAGAATGTAAGCTCTTAGGGCAAAATCTCCTATTATCTGTATAATACTTTTAAAATAACTTTAAGCTTCTTACAAATAAAGCCATAAAAAAGTGCTGCCCCCTCCTAACCTGCCGCCCTAGACAAGTGCCTTGTTTGCCTAGGCCAAAATACGCCCCTGGGCTTCAAATATAAACAAAAAATTTGATTTTATTAAAATAAAAATGTATTCTCAAAACGCCTTTAGCACACAAAAAAACATTTTCAGGAATTGAAGTAACAAATGGAACATATGTCTGAGAGGCTTGCTATAATCTTTTTCCCTGTTCAAATAAGTTTCACTGTTTAAGTATAGAGTTTGCAAATAATCAATTTTTCCAGCCTCCAATTATTTTTTTAAAAGACCTTTATTTCTTAGGCAGGGTCCATAAGTTTAACAAACAATACCAACAACGTTTCAAACCTTCAATAGTTTCTTAGTCATGTCATCATAAGTATAGCGTTTGCACACTAAGGGAGATTTTAAATTGATTGCTGCATAAGGGGTTCAAAATTAAAATTTACATTTAACTGTTTATTTCAGTTTGTTATTTAACTGATTCCTGTTTTTTTTCCCCTCCCCATCTTCTTGTGTGAGTAATTTGGAGAGGGATTAGTTTTACCTGTGTGGGCCTACAAACACTATAAATTCATCTCATTAACTCTTTGAGCCTTGTTTTGAGAGGTTTGCTGTAATATTTTTCCATGTTACATTAACTTTCACTGTTTAAGTATAGAGTTTGACCACTAAGGGAGTTAGAACAACTAAGTGGTTAGAGGGTTATAGTAACCAAGGGTTAATATAAGTCTTTTTTGTATTTTTTAGTAAGAATGTTTTTTTAGAAGTGTATTAGAGTTCTAAAGGAACAAATTGCAACACTGCATGACATTCAGACACTTAAAAGGGAAATGGATATGACCGAGCAGGTTGATCATGGTTCTATCAGTGGAAATGGAGAGGATTCAGACTGGCAGACTCCGGCAAGTAGCTGGCTCACAGTTAGAAGGGGAAGTCAAGGTAAGCAGAAGAGGCAGGCTAGTTCTGAGCTGGTACAACCCCTATAGATTTACCAGATTTGGTGAAGATGCTGGGGATATTAGTTCAGGGGTGAAAATGTCAGAGAGGGCTGTTCGGCCTAATAGAGTGAAGAGTCCTTCAGTCATGGAAGAGGGGCATACAAGTCTGGGCCTGAGGCAGATGTTGGTTGTAGGAAACTGTATTATTAGGAAGGTTAATAGGGTAATTTGTCATCCAGATCCCTTAAATAGAACAGTTTGCTGTCTTCCAGGGACTTGTTAGGCATATTGTGGAGCGTATTGATACATTGTTAGTGGTATCTACGTCTGATCCTGCAGTCATGGTGCATGTTGGCACTAATGAAGATGACGTGTCCTAAAAAATGAGTTCAGGGAGTTGGATAGAAAGCACAAAGCAAGGACCTCCAAGGTAATACTTTTGGAAAGTATAAAATACTTTTTTTAAAGTATTAACCAAACCTCCCTGTGAGAAAGTGAAACACATTTTTAGATGTATTTTACAGCAAAAGGCTGCAAAATAAATAATGAATTTATGTTGCAATAATAAAACATTTTATGCGCTGTTGAAATGTCAAATTTATCGGTCGTTTAAACTAGACAAAGGCAGGAACGGTCAGTCCAAACCTTATAGAACAGACAGACCAGTCTGTGAATATGACACACTTGGAATATCTCAAGAAATGGGTGATAGAAGACCACACATAGGAAATGTCACATTACAAAGTTTGAAGGAAAGCACACCAAGTAGCAGCAGAAAGCACAAACAAATTAAATGTATGAGAGCAAATGCAAGAAGTGTTACAGATAAAAAGGGAGAACTGGAGCTCTTAGTTGCAGAAGAGGACTTTGATATTATTAGTATAACTGAAACTTGGTGGGGCGATTCACATGACTTGGCAGTAAACGTATTTAAAAGGGTCAGGAGTAATAAAAGGGGTGGAGGAATTTGCATGTATATTAAACCTGACCTTAAACCTACAATCAGGGGAGATATTTATTATGATACAGGTGATGACACTGTGGCTTAAAATAAAAAGCAACAACTAATCGATATAATCGATAATAATAGATTATGAAAATAGTTGTCAACGAATCTCATAATCTTTTAGTTGGTTTGCAATTAGTTGGTTTGTGCACAACACCAGCTGCTCCACTCCAATGAGTTCCTGCACATGGTATTGTGTTTTATGGTTATGTACTTCGTCTACAGAAGTTTACTTTTCATTCATTTATTCAGGACAGTATAAGTTTACAACTACTCTTGGTTTATGTGCAACCCAGAAATAGTAGGAGTCATCATTTGGAATGTTTATATTAAATTAAGTGATTTGGGACTATGCTTTGCATGATATAGTGCTACGCTTGTTATTTATACCTAGCTCTAGATTGATGGGAGTTGTTATATGAATTGATGACTATTACCTGTTTGTACAATTTATTAGCGGATCGCTGGCTATTGCTGACTATATGTACTGTATAGATAAATGTGTAAGGCTTTGTCCTGTTATTGATATATAGTCATTAGAGCTTTTGACTTTGTTTTTTATATTTTTAATTTAATTGTAATATGTACCAGATTTTATATATCTTTTTTTTTAAGAGCTAACTAGATATTATTTTTCCCTAAACTTATAGCTGGTTATTTACCATTGCATATAGATATTCAAGATATTTTTATGTTAGAATGAAGTCCAGACTTACTTTAAGAGGCCCTTTGCCAAGGAGGAAAACCCTTTGCCTTGGTGGAGAGTTAACAAAGATAAATATCCCACCGTGGTGAAATTGACAAAACAATACTTATGCATCTCAAACACCTCAACACCAAAATAGCTTGCAAAAAGAGCCAGCCTAGGCAAGGAGCATGAGGCCATGTTGACATTTTTGCATTTCTATGCAAAGTTTCTGAAAGAGTGAATAACAGAATGTTATAAACAGTGATCGTCTAACTCTTTCTAGTTCTACCTCTTTTGAAACTGTTTATCGTAAAAATTTGTTCTGCTGCTTAAAATTGGACAAACAGTTTTGTTAATGTAAGGTTGTAACGTTTTAATCTGAAGTTTATATTTGCAACACTCATTATGTGGATTTTTTTTTTTTTTTAGTCGATTAATCGAAAAAATAATCGGCCATTTAATCGATTATGAAAGTATTACTAGTAACATGCTTAAAGGGACAGTCTACACTTGAATTGTTATTGTTTTAAAAGAGAGTCCCTTTTTTAACCATTCCCCAGTTTTGCATAACCAACACAGTTATATTTATATATTTTTTACCTCTGTGATTATCTTGTATCTAAGCCTCTGCAAACTGCCCCTTTATTTCAGTTCTTTTGACAGACTTGCAGTTTAGCCAATCAGTGATAGCTCCCAGGTAACTTCACGTGCATGAGCACAGTGTTATCTATATGAAAAACATGAACTAACACCCTCTAGTGGTGAAAAACCTGTTAAAATGCATTCTTAAGAGGCGGCCTTCAAGGTCTAAGAAATTAGCATATGAACCTCCTAGGTTAAGCTTTCAACTAAGAATACTAAGAGAACAAAGCAAAGTTGGTGATAAAAGTAAATTGGAAAATTGTTTAATATTACATGCCCTATCTGAATCATGAAAGTTTGTTTTGGACTAGACTGTCCCTTTAAAGCCCCCTAACTTTAGTGACCTGGAAGAAACTTGGCTACTAACGCAAACAGGAAAGGCTGCTAATAATGCCAGTGCTGTAATTATGGGAAATTTTTAACTACCTCAACATAAACTTGGCCAATGAAACTAGTAATACAGCTAAGGGAGATTTTTTTTTTAATATTATCAAAGATAACTTCATGTCACAATTAATAGAGGAGCCAACTAGGAATAAAGCTGTATTGGATTTAGTGCTATCACACAATACAGAAATAATATCAAACAAAGAAGTCAAAAAACATTTCGGTAACAGTGATCATAACATGGTCATATTTGAAATCCCTTTCCATAAGCAGTGTTATAAGGTTTCAACTAAGACTTTTAATTTAAAAAAAGCAAAATTCAATGATTTAAGGAAATTGTTAAATAACTTAAATTGGGACTAAGTATTCTCTAATAAAAATGCAGAGGATAATGGATAACATTTAAAATTGTGTTTAATAAATATACACCTCAACAAATACCACATGGTTATAAAAGTAAAATAAATAAATCCAAGCAAATGTGGCTAAATAAAAATGTGCTAAGAGAAATAAGGAAAAAATATAGGGCATTTAAATTATTAAAAGAAAATGGTACATATTCAACATTCCAAATATATAAGGAATGTAACAAAGCATACAAAATAGCAACCAAATCAGCCAAAATTTTAAAATAAAAGATGAATTGAAAGGATACTAAGAAAAACCGTAAATGGTTTTCTTCTACTAGATACGACAAGTCCACGGATTCATCCTTACTTGTGGGATATTATCCTCCTGCTAACAGGAAGTGGCAAAGAGCACCACAGCAGAGCTGTATATATAGCTCCTCCCTTCTCTCCACCCCCTGTCATTCTTTGCCTACTCTAAGTGATAGGAAGAGCTAAAGTGAAAGAGGTGATAAAATGATAGTTTTTATTTTCTTCAAGGCTTTCAGACTCAGGAAAGATGTTCCTTTAAACAGACTCAGATGTGACGGCCTTTAAGTTTAAGCTTGAACACCTCCGCTTGTTACTCCGGGAGGTTTTAGCGAGGTCCCTACTTACACTAATGTTTTTCCAGTCCCTAGAAGGATTTCGGACATTGTCACTAAGGAATGGGATAGACCAGGCATTCCGTTCTCTCCCCCTCCTACTTTTAAGAAAATGTTTCCCATATCTGACACCATTTGGGATTCCTGGCAGACGGTCCCTAAGGTGGAGGGAGCTATTTCTACCCTAGCTAAGCGTACAACTATCCCTATTGAACACAGTTGTGCTTTCAAAGATCCTATGGATAAAAAATTAGAGGGTCTTCTAAAGAAATTGTTTATTCATCAGGGTTTTCTTTTACAACCTATGGCGTGCATTGTTCCAGTAACTACTGCAGCAGCTTTTTGGTTTGAGGCTCTAGAGGAGTCTCTAAAGGTTGAGACCCCATTAGATGATATTTTGGATAGAATTAAGGCTCTCAAGCTAGCTAATTCTTTTATTACAGATGCCGCTTTTCAAATGGCTAAGTTAGCGGCAAAGAATGCAGGCTTTTCCATTTTAGCGCGTAGAGGGTTATGGCTTAAGTCTTGGTCTGCTGATGTGTCATCAAAATTTAAGCTTTTAGCTATTCCTTTTAAAGGTAAGACCCTATTCGGGCCTGAACTAAAGGAGATCATTTCCGACATTACTGGAGGTAAAGGTCATGCCCTTCCCCAGGCCAAGACGGTTAAAATGAGGGTCAAACAAAATAATTTTCATTCCTTTCGAAACTTTAAAGGTGGACCCTCTACTTCCTCCTCCGCCACAAAACAGGAGGGGAATTTTGCACAATCCAAGTCAGTCTGGAGACCTAACCAGACCTGGAATAAAGGTAAACAGGCCAAGAAACCTGCTGCTGCTACCAAGACAGCATGAAGGGGCAGCCCCCGACCCGGGACCGGATCTAGTAGGGGGCAGGCTTTCTCTCTTCGTTCAGGCTTGGGCAAGGAATGTTCAGGATCCCTGGGCATTAGAAATCGTGACCCAGGGGGGTATCACTAGAATTCAAGGATTTTCTCCCAAGCGGGAGATTTCATCTTTCATGTTTGTCTGTAGACCAGACAAAAAGAGAGGCGTTCTTATGCTGTGTAAAAGACCTATATACCATTGGTGTAATCTGCCCAGTTCCAAAACTAGAACGGGGCAGGGGTTTTACTCAAATCTGTTCGTGGTTCCCAAAAAAAGAGGGTACCTTCAGACCGATTTTAGATCTCAAATACCTAAACAAATTTCTCAGAGTCCCATCGTTCAAGATGGAGACCATTCGAAATATTTTACCAATGATCCAGGAGGTTCAATATATGACTACCGTGGATTTAAAGGTTTCTCAGGTTCGCCTTCCTGGACAAACACTACCAGTTTGTGGCACTCCCTTTCGGGTTGGCCACAGCTCCCAGAATTTTCACAAAGGTGCTAGGGTCCCTTCTGGCGTTTCTAAGGCTGCGGGGCATAGCAGTGGCGCCCTATCTGGATGACATTTTGATTCAGGCATCAACTTGCCAGCTAGCCAAATCTCACACGGACATCGTCTTGGCTTTTCTAAGAACTCACGGGTGGAAGGTGAATATACAAAAGAGTTCACTAGTTCCACTGACAAGAGTTCCATTCTTAGGAACTCTGATAGACTCGGTAGACATGAAAATATTTCTGACCGCGGTCAGAAAGTCAATAATCCTAACTACTTGCCGAGCACTTCAATCCATTCCTCGGCCATCAGTGGCGCAGTGTATGGAGGTCATCGGATTAATGGTAGCGGTAATGGACATCGTTCCATTTGCTCGCATTCATCTCAGACCACTGCAGCTGTGCATGCTCAGACAGTGGAATGGGGATTATGTGGATTTATCTCCTCAGATAACTCTGGATCTAGAGACCAGAGACTCTCTTCTTTGGTGGTTATCACAGGACCATCTGTCCCAGGGAATATGCTTCCGCAGGCCAGCATGGGTAATAGTGACGACGGATGCCAGCCTCCTGGGCTGGGGGGCAGTCTGGAATTCCCTGAAGGCGATATTCAATGCGCTTCAAGCGTGGCCTTGGCCAAATTCATAAGATTCCAGTCGGACAATATCACGACTGTAGCATATATCAATCATCAAGGGGGAACAAAGAGTTCTTTAGCGATGATATAGGTTTCCAAGATAATTCGATGGGCGGAGAATCACTCTTGCCATCTATCCGCAATCTATATCCCAGGAGTAGAGAACTGGGAAGCAGATTTTCTAAGTCGTCAGACTTTTCATCCGGGGGAGCGGGAGCTCCATCCGGAGGTGTTTGCGGCATTGATCCATCCATGGGGCACACCGGAATTGGATTTGATGGCATCTCGTCAGAATGCCAAACTTCCTTGTTACGGGTCCAGATCAAGGGATCCCCAAGCAGTACTGATAGATGCTCTAGCAGTACCTTGGTCGTTCAACCTGGTTTATGTGTTTCCTCCTTTTCCTCTCCTGCATCGTCTGATTGCCAGAATCAAACAGGAGAGGGCTTCGGTAGTCTTGATAGCGCCTGCGTGGCCACGCAGGACTTGGTATGCAGATCTAGTGGAAATGTCATCTCTGCCACCGTGGAAACTGCCACTGAGACAGGACCTTCTCATTCAAGGTCCGTTCCAACATCCAAATCTAAATTCTCTGCAGCTGACTGCCTGGAGATTGAACACTTGATTTTATCTAAGCAGGGATTCTCTGAGTCAGTTATTGATACCTTGATTCAGGCTCGGAAGCCTGTCACCAGGAAAATTTACCATAAGATATGGCGTAAATATCTTTATTGGTGTGAATCCAAGGGCTACTCATGGAGTAAGGTTAGGATTCCTAGTATTTTGTTCTTTCTCCAAGAAGGATTGGAGAAGGGATTATCGGCTAGTTCCTTAAAGGGACAAATTTCTGCTTTGTCAATCTTATTACACAAGCGTCTGGCGGATGTCCCAGATGGTCAGTCTTTTTGTCAGTCTTTAGTCAGAATCAAGCCTGTATTTAAACCTGTTGCTCGGCCATGGAGTTTGAATTTAGTTCTAAATGTTCTTCAAGGGGTTCCGTTTGAAACTATGCATTCCATAGATATTAAGCTTTTATCTTCTAAAGTCTTGTTTTTAGTTGCTATCTCTTCTGCTCGAAGAGTTTCTGAGCTTTCTGCATTACAATGTGATTCGCCTTATCTTATATTCCATTCCGATAAGGTGGTGTTGCGTACTAAACCTGGATTCCTTCCTAAGGTTGTTTCAAATAAGAATATTAATCAGGAAATTGTTGTTCCTTCTCTATGTCCTAATTCTTCTAAGAAGGAGCGTCTATTACATAATCTGGACGTGGTTCGTGTCTTGAAGTTTTACTTACAAGCGACCATGGATTTCCGTCAAACATCTTCTCTATTTGTTGTTTATTCTGGAAAGCGTAGGGGTCAAAAAGCTACGGCTACCTCTCTTTCTTTTTGGCTGAAAAGCATCATCCGTTTGACATACGAGACTGCTGGACAGCAGCCTCCTGAAAAGATTACAGCTCATTCTACTAGAGCGGTGGCTTCCACATGGGCTTTTAAAAACGATGCTTCTGTTGAACAGATTTGTAAGGCTGTGACTTGGTCCTCCCTTCATACTTTTTCCAAATTTTACAAATTTGATACTTTTGCTTCTTCTGAGGCTGTTTTTGGGAGAAAAGTTCTTCAAGCAGTGGTGCCTTCTGTTTAGGTATCTGTCTTGTCCCTCCCGTTCATCTGTGTCCTGTAGCTTTGGTATTGTATCTCACAAGTAAGGATGAATCCGTGGACTCGTCGTATCTAGTAGAAGAAAAGGAAATTTATTCTTACCTGATAAATTGATTTCTTCTACGATACGACGAGTCCACGGCCCTCCCTGTCATATTAGACAGATTATATTTTTATGTTCAAAACTTCAGTCACCTCTGCACCTTTTAGCTTTTCTTTTCTCTTCCTATACCTTTGGTCAAATGACTGGGCGTGGAGAGAAGGGAGGAGCTATATATACAGCTCTGCTGTGGCGCCCTTTGCCACTTCCTGTTAGCAGGAGGATAATATCCCACAAGTAAGGATGAATCCGTGGACTTGTATCGTAGAAGAAATCAATTTATCAGGTAAGCATAAATTTCCTTTTCTTTTGGCTATCTCTTCTGCTAGAAGAGTTTCTGAATTGCCTGCTCTCTTTTGTGAGTCTCCTTATCTGATTTTTCATACAGATAAAGCTGTTTTTCATGGCTTTTCGGAACATTAACGGCCTTATTGTCATTTGGTGCGATCTTTGGATTTGCACGCTATTTTATGACTTGGATGGTGCATCTCGTTACCAGGTGATGTTACATTGCTTTTTCACTTCCGTATGCTGACCGTGTGTCGACAGAGAGAGTCTGCTCATGGGTTGTCTGGTTCACAGGAGGTGGTGAGTGCCCCAGCCATTGGCGGTGTAAAGAAGGTGTCGGTTACCGTTTGTCATTTTTGTAATCTCATGATGGAGGATTCTAACATTTTAGACACGGATGTCTCCGATGCGGATGTCTCCGTTTCCTCCAGAAGTTACGGCATGGTTCCGCATGGCCATATCTGCAGCCTTGGCACATTTGTATCTCCCAAGTGAAATCTTTCTAAGATACTGTCCGTGTTCTGTCTACCAGGGCCCCCGCTGGGCAGGGGTTTGCCTGATTCAGTTCGGCCTCCTGGAGAAGCGGGGGCCTCTGAGGCTTTAGGGGCCCCAACCTTGGGGCCGGAGTTGTTTGTCGATCCGGCAAGGGATAATTTTGCCTTCCGCTATAGGTTGGCACGTTTTTGTGTCCTACTAAGACATATTTTGGCGTTGCTAGAGGATCCCAGTCCTAGTGGGCCGAGGGATTCGAGGCCTTAGATTCCAGATGGCAACCTGGATAGATGGTTGGGGATGAAGCTAATCTCCTTGTCTCAGTTTTTCTTTATTTTATGTATCGGTTCCAGTTCTGAGCTTGGGTGAAGGAGGCCCTCTGATCGGCTGGTCCGGTTGGGCATACCCTTTTTTTCCCTTGGGCGTTCACCCGCGGGTGTTGCCTTACTTTTAATTTAGATCCGTATAGGATGTATTTGATTTTAATTTGTATAAAGCTCATGGCTGATATAACTTTCGTTGAGAACGTTCTTTCTCTGGTACCGATACTTGCGATTTTGTTGTCGCATGGGCACTTCCTCAGAAGCTGCGCACTTTGGTTAAGTCAGAGGTTATGTTTCTAGTTCATATTATCGAGCCTTTGGGTCAATTTTTCTTGGATCTTAGACAGATCTGGGGTGCTTTTGTACCAGGCAGGTACTGGTCGGGCGCTGTCTACTTTTTTTTGGTTTCATGTCACCCTCGTGGTGCTGATTAGCCTGTCGGCTTTTAAAAAAAAAAAAAAAAGGTGTCTCTTAAGGCCTAGTGTTATGGATTCCGGACTCGGATCCTGCAACAAAGTTTGGGGCCTGGGGCGTAGATCCAACGCTTCTGGTAGGAAGGTTGTGTGCTCTGATAGGTTGTTTTTTTCTGGCGATATTGCTTGAGATGCATGACCAACTTTTTTTTTTTTTAGACCTCATCGTGGTTTCAAGGGTCCCTGGGGACTTGGAACCGCGGGCTTCCATTCCTTTGGATGTTTGGAGATGTGATTGATTTCCGAAGGTTTAGTATCTGAATAGTAGATGATTTACGTATTCACTTGTGGTATCTCCGGATGACGACTTTTGTAGCCTAGTCGCATTCCTTTTACGGTGGCGAAGTTTTCTTTCCTCCCGTCTTGGGTTAGGTCATTTGTTATAGATGAGTGGACATGTCCTTCATCTTTGTCTAAGTGTTTCGTTTGCTCTAGTGTGTGGAGTGCAAGGGTCTCCCTGCCGTTCTACCAGGAGCTGCAAGGCTACCGTTGTTATTCCATTTCAAGGATGTCGGGAGACCGATCCTGCAGGGATCTCTGGAGACTGTTGTCTTCTCCAGATAAAAACTGCCCCTTCTCATGCCATGGTCTTTTGATTCTCGGCTGCTACCTGTCAATATTATTGCAGATATAGCCTTTCGGGCTTGAGGGTAGGAGGTCTGGGGTCAGTTAGTCTTTTCGCCTGTCTGAGGTCAGGAAACTGACCATTTAGCCTTTCAGCATGGGGTCAGGTCGTCAGGCCTGTTTACATGGATTACCTTGTGATCCAAGGGTACTGGTGGCCCTTTCCTAAACCGGTCGGGAGTTCTTTTCAGATTCTTGAGTTTGTGGATGTTGCTAGGTACTTTACATCTAAGGACTTTAGATGGCGGAAGGCTCTGTCTGGGTGCGCTCCTAACCATAGGAGGCACCTTATGTGTTCCTCAGGGGCCTTCAGATCTTCGGATCGGTTCCGTTTTTTCGAGGACTCCAGCTTAGGACCATGTCTCTTGCCTGGAAAGGGTATGGACGGTTCTGCTTAATCATTGGGTTTGGTTCTCCCGCATGTCCCTTTGGAGGGGACGGGGGTTTTCTGACTCTTATGATATATTAATATCATCCTGAGTCTTTAGTTTGAGGTTTTCCGACGGGTCCTTACTTGTCTGCTGGGACATCTGATGCTTCCTAGTAGGCTCCAGTTGTTATCCCACTGGACTGACAATATTGGCAGAGGGTTGGCCTCTAGTAGGGCGTTTTCCGTTGTTTAATCTTCTTCTGACCTAGGGTGGGGAAGGGATTTTTAAGTGTTCTCCTTTGTTGGAGGTACCTCAGTATCTGTAAAGGGCATGTGGGTCCTTATTTTTCTTGCCTCATAGGATTTTTTCCTTCTCTTGCTTTCTCAGTATCATGGAATTGATGTCTTGTATCGGAATGCTGTAGGTCAGAGTGTTTCTTCCCTTATGGAAGGCTGCAGTGTAGGGGTCCTGGGACCCGAGCATGAGGTTCCTGTCCTGGTTCAGGGTAGCATGCTAATTTTGTAGTAGTGGTCAGAGTTCTACTCTGGGGCTTGATGCCTCGTAGATCCATCCTTTTTTCTTCCAAAAGTCTGAGACTCTTGTCTGTAAAAGGTCTTTCATTAGCCTTGGGGCTGGGACCGTTATCCTGGAAGGAAGGTCGTGGATCGGTCTGCTTTGCAGCATGGACCGTTTACTTTTATGAATCTGTCCTCCCCTTTGTTGGGGTGACTCTTAGTGCCCATCTCTCTACCGGCGGCGTCTGTTGCCGGGATGGATCGCTCCTTGGGTTCTGGGATTTTCTGGTTGGGAGCTGTTGTTGAGATTTTTCAGCACTTTTCAGTGGGATGAGTCCCATGATGGCTTAAGACGGCTTTGTTGCCTGTGGAAGGGTCATCACGAGTTTGCCATAGGTGGCTCTGTGCCCTCTTGGAGAGCTCTTTTTAAGCTGCTGGGACGGTTTCCTGTCTCTGCTTGTCTATGCTTAACCTGACGGGTCTTGTCTAGGTTACAAGGGGGAACTTGCAGGTTTTCTGGAACACCATAGTTCGTATGGTGCTGTGTCCGAGATTGAGGGGTGGCTTTCCGGTCGTCTTAGTGACGTTTTGTCCTGACTATGGACTTATCTTCTGGTCCTTGTCCTCCTAGGGAGTTTGTTCCCTGGACAGTGGTCCTGCAGCGACCTCAGGTTGCTCTAAGTTAATTGATCTTTTGGATATCTCATGGGCCTCTATTCTCCCTTTCGGGGGTAGCTAGAGAGTTTGACCAGTTTTTGATTTAAGTCAGTTTTGGATGGTCCTTCGAATCTCCTGGATTCCTCTACTCTCCCTCTCAGGGGTTGATAGAGATTTTTCGGGAGTTGAGTGCCGCAGGGCTGACTCCTCGGAGGCCTTATGCTCAGCAGACTCAGCAGGTCTGAGTGGTCTCTAGCACGACTTTGCAGGTTGTGTAACTAATGAGTGGTTACCCGGGCTCCAATTTTTCCCTTTTTTTCGTTATGTTTTTTTTTTTTTGTAGGCTGTCGGGTAATTTCAGGCTGTGGTGCCTTTCGAAGGAACCGCCTTTTTTGTACCCACCCTTGGTTTGCATTCAGTGTCCTCTAACTTGGGTATTGTTTTCCCAAAAGTAATGAATGCAGATGTGGACTCTTCCTGTTTAAGAAGAAAAACATAAATTATGCTTACCTGATAATTTGCTTTTCTCCTGACAGGAAGAGTCCACAGCTCCCGCCCACGCTTTATCTATGGGGCGGCAGTACATTTTTGTTCTTCTGGCACCTTTTTTCACCCTGATATTTCTCCTACTGTTCCTTGTTCCTTTGACAGAATGACTGGGGGATGAGGGAAGTGGGGGAGGTATTTGAAGCCTTTGGCTGGGGTGTCTTTGCCTCCTCCTGGTGGCCAGGTTCTAAATTCCCAAAAGTAATGAATGCAGCTGTGGACTCTTCCTGTCAGAATAAAATTTTTTTATCAGGTAAGCATAATTTATGTTTTTTATTCTTTAACTCCTTTTACACATCACTAACTTGGCTATACGTTAAACTAAGGTATAAGTGAGGTGGGAGGTGTGTTTGTGGGCATTTGAGGTTTGGGAAACTTTGCCCCCTCCTGGTGGGAATGTGTATCCCATACGTCACTAGCTCATGGACTCTTGCCACCATGAAAGAAATGAATTTATCAGATAAGTTATTACATAAGTTTGTTTTTTCTTTGTTCTCTTGGTATCTTTATTTGAAAAAGCACAAATGTAAGCTAAGCTTAGGAGCAGGCCCATATTTGGTTCAGTGCCTGGGTAGATAAATTAGAAAGTTGCATGCTCTATCTAAATCATGAAAGTTTAATTTTGACTAGACTGTCCCTTTAAAGTACAACTTACTGATGAACCGACGACCCCCCAAAAGGGTCTGTGATTGGTCTTGCAAACTCAATTAAGATGTTCACTGTATTAAAAACTGTGTGTAAATAAGTAGTACAAGTGGGATTTGGGGCTCTATTTATCAATCATTTGGGGAATTCTCCTTTCTGTTCTTCTATCAGTTCTCCACAGCTCTCCTTAGGAGAAGCGCACATGTGCGCCCATATTTATCATAAAAATGTTGTTTTTTTCTCCATGGGAGAGCTGAGGAGAGCTGGGGAGAACTAATGATAAATTTCTCCATTCAGATTAGTATCTTCTCCTTATTTATCACTAAAAATAAGCAACTATTCTCCATGTCGGTCATATATAAACCAATAGAAATCTTTATACAGCCTTCCTAGTAGCTTTGTTAACGCCCCGCTTCAGCAAACTTTCATATAAGAAATTAGATCTACATTTTCATTGTTTTAGTGCTTCAATTTTAGTGCTTTTTTATATCTTATTTTTATGCCCCAATAGATATAATTTTTGTGCTCTGTTATATATTATTTTGGTGCTCCATTATATATTTTTTTTTACTCCATCATAAATTATTATTGTACTCCAATAACCATTATTATTGTGCTTGGTTATACATAATTTTTGCACCTTCTAGGGCCCTTTTTTGTGTGTAACTGCTTCTACAACTGGTAGAGAATAGATTTCTAATGCTGTTCTCCACTTTAGCTGTGGAGAACTTTAAGGTAGGAACTTGCAGGAGAACTTTCAGTCTTCCACAGGAGAATATAAATGATAAATTTGTAACGAGGAGAATTATGAGGAGAACTATATGAAATACGACTAAAAAGATCTAATTTAACCCTTTTTTTGGAGAACATGTTCTCCAAGGAGAGTTAGAACAGAGTAGGATAATTTTACAGTCGAACTTGCCCAATTTTAGGAGTATTTTTGAATGATAAATAGGGGAATTATTTCTCATGAGAACTTTTAGGAGAAAATATAGGAGAATTGGAATGATAAATAGAGCCCTATATGTGCTCATTTACACACTATAAGAAGTGGAGCAGAAACTGTGAGGTAAGAGGTGTTATGTTTTAATTATGTAAATGATGACTTAAGCATCTTATTTGAATACAACTTTTTCATATTTAAGCACATGAAAATGAGTTTCCTTGATCAAGGATCGCACTTGATTGAAGTATACATGGCTATTTTGCTAATGATAATTATTGTTATAAGTGTTTTACATCACTGCTAATGATCAGCCTACATTGCCTTCTCGTGTTATTTTACAAACCTAGCTCATGGTGGGCACTGATTTGCAGCTCTGAATCTAATAACCATCTGTCTTGTTGGTTTCTGGATTTTGATAGATATGAAGATACTTGGGCTGCCCTGCATAGAGGAGCTAAAGAGGCGGCTAAAGCTGGAGAGGTAAATACTTCACTCTTTGGAATGCTTTACAATATGTTTATCTAAATTACTGTACTTGAATTGTTGCCTAGTGCTCACCTTTTTTAATTTTTTTGTTTTTGCTGATCTTCAAAATATTATGGCCCAATTCAAATGATGTTATATCCTTTAAGGAGAAGAAATACTGTATTAGCACACGGTGTATTATATACTATATACATATTAATTAATTCATATTGTGATAAAGCTGGCTACACCTGCATGAAATCAATTTTTAGGTGCTGTGACACCGTGCACTTAAAGTGATGGTAAACTTTACATGTTTTAAAATCAGTTCCGGAATCAAAGTGATATTTTAGAGGGACTTTAATCACTTATAATAAAGATGCGCTGTATCTAGTTGTGCCATTCTAATACCCCACACCCCGGCCGCCCACTTCAAAACTCATCATTTATTTTAATCTGCCCTCTAGCACCGATTAGAGAACAGTTCAAACCGTTAGCTCTCACAAGAAAGAGTTTTGAAGTGAGTGGTCAGAACGCGGGGCATTAGAATGGCACAACTAGATAAAAAAATAATTTACAGCGCATCTTTAGACGGGATCAATTAAATTCTCAATAAACTATCAATTAGATTCCGGACCTGATTTTTAAAACATGAAAAGTTTACCATCACTTTAAAGGACCACTAAATACAGTAGAATAAAATTGACAAATACACCATAAAAAGACAATGAAGTAGCACTTACTTTGAATTTTATCTCCCCCTGTATCAAGTGACCACAATTAGCCAATCACAAAATGCATATACGTCTATACTGTGCACTTTTGAACATCCTCAGTTGGAGGTGGAGCCACAGAAAATATAAAACAACTGTGCACATTTTGATAATGAAGTATATTGGAAAGGTGTTTTTTTTTTTTTTTTTTTTTTTTTTAAATTGCCTACATTATCTGAATCATGAAACTTGACTTTAGTGGACTAAATACTACCCCCGAAAGGGAGAATAGAGGCCCATGAGATATCCAAAAGATCAATTAACTTAGAGCAACCTGAGGTCGCTGCAGGACCACTGTCCAGGGAACAAACTCCCTAGGAGGACAAGGACCAGAAGATAAGTCCATAGTCAGGAGAAAACGTCACTAAGATGACCGGAAGGCCACCCCTCAATCCCGGACACAGCACCATACGAACTATGGTGCTCCAGAAAACCTGCAAGTTCCCCCTTGTAACCTAGACAAGACCCGTCAGGTTAAGCATAGACAAGCAGAGACAGGAAACCGTCCCAGCAGCTTAAAAAGAGCTCTCCAAGAGGGCACAGAGCCACCTATGGCAAACTCGTGATGACCCTTCCACAGGCAACAAAGCCGTCTTAAGCCATCGTGGGACTCATCCCACTGAAAAGTGCTGAAAAATCTCAACAACAGCTCCCAACCAGAAAATCCCAGAACCCAAGGAGCGATCCATCCCGGCAACAGCCGCCGCCGGTAGAGAGATGGGCAAACACTTAAAAAACCCCCAAAAAAAACACGTTTTAAAAACTTTAGTACTCCACTACTTAATGTTCGACTGAGTAATATGCAAAATAAGTATATATAGCACTTATACTATGTAAAAAATATACACTTTAAATAGAGAGATAAAATGATTTCCTTTTTAAGTCCGTGATTTGGACAAGTCATCTTCATTGACCCATCATGAGACCCAGCCTATGCTTCATCTAACAATCTCTAGCTCTTTAGAAAAGCAGAGTACGGACTGGAAGCCAATGTCAAAAAGCAATACTTGATCAAGATATACCTAAAATAGTCCAAAACATTTTAACCTGAGCAAACATACCCAACATAACCACAAGATGGAGCTGCTTAATAAAATTTGAAGGGAAGCAGGAAAATGTTTCACACCACAATACAAAAACAAAATCTCTTAAAAGAATAAATACAATCATGAATTTCTAAAGTTTTTAAAACGTGTTTTTTTTTTTTTTTTTTTAATGTGTTTGCTGAATTATTCCGCAGCTGGGGATAGATTTATTTTTTTTCTAATTTCCCAGTTAGTCAATGTGTCCCTCTCAAATAGGGATAGTTAGTAGGTCTGCAATGGTAAGAGATACATTATGGATTTCATGATAACATTAAATGGATATTAAGCTGTACTTATAAACCCATTAGAATGCACACAACTCTAGCAAGCTTGTGAAGAAATGCACATAACGCGTGTGTGGCTTCAAAAGCATAAATACTGCATTTAACCCTTTCAGGACTGAGCCATCACACACCACTGTACTGAAACCGTTTGTCTGTTCGCACTTAAAAAATAAATAAAAAAAATCCTTAAAGGGACATGAAACCCAATTTTTTTTCTTCCATGATTTAGAAAGAGCATACAATTATAAACAACTTTCTAATTTACTTCTATTATCTAATTTGCTTCATTCTCTTGATATTCTTTGCTGAAAAGCATATCTACCTATGCTTAGTAGCTGCTGATTGGTAGCTGCACATAGATGCCTCCTGTGATTGGCTCACCACATGCATTGCTATTTCTTAATTAAAGGATATCTAAAGAATGAAGCAAATTAGATAATAGAAGTAAATTGGAATGTTGTTTAAAATTGTATTCTCTACCTTAATCATGAAATATTTTTTTGGGTATAGTGTCCCTTTAACTTTGTACCATTTTCCAATTTTTTTTTAATTTTATTTTTTTCTTCCAAAAATGAGTGGGAATAAAAAATCAAGCTATAGCAAATATTCGATGCATTTTAAACCATTATGATTTTGCAGATAGGTGAGCACTTATTTTGAAAATGTATGCTTCTTCCTGCCCCTGTACAAACTCGCTTAGCTTAGTAAAAATGAGTTAAAAACAAACCTAAAATACACACAGAATGGTCATATGAAGAATTTTGCTTGTTATTTGGATACTTGCAGTTTTTAAAAAGAAACTAAGATCTATAAGCCCTGACATCAGCGGAATAGCAACTGGTTGCTTTGAGGTGAAGGTTATTGCTATGGCAGTCACCAGAACTGCTAAAATCAGATCAATGCTAGGAGATAATGACAATCACCTGGCACTGACACAGGATCACTCTTTTGAAAAGATAAGTATTGCTTCATTCAAATAAGGATTTCACATCCCTCTATATGGGGGGATAGCCCACCCTACTGATTTTGTTCTGTTTTCTAAAGTCTGTATCAGTAAAACACCTTTTAGCCACCTGACAAAAACCTCTCATTTGAACAAGGGGCTTCTCATCTTACAAAAGTGGTGTCTTTATCTTTATTTAATTTTTAATACATTTTTATTAGCGTACTCGGTGCTCTGAAAGGGACCCTAAACACCACCTAGCAGACAAATTACTGCTATTCAAATAACATCAACCTACAACCTAGAGGGGTATGTGAATACCTTGTTTCATATGAGCTGCATTATTCATTGCAAAATGCTTTTCAAATATGAGTATATTTCTCCAACATTGGTGTGTCCGGTCCACGGCGTCATCCTTACTTGTGGGGATATTCTCTTCCCCAACAGGAAATGGCAAAGAGTCCCAGCAAAGCTGGCCATATAGTCCCTCCTAGGGTCCGCCCACCCCAGTCATTCTCTTTGCCGTTGCACAGGCAACATCTCCACGGAGATGGTTAAGAGTTTTTTGGTGTTTAAATGTAGTTTTATTCTTCTATCAAGTGTTTGTTATTTTAAAATAGTGCTGGTATGTACTATTTACTCTGAAACAGAAAAGGATGAAGATTTCTGTTTGTGAGAGGAAGATGATTTTAGCAGACAGTAACTAAAATCGATTGCTGTTTCCACATAGGACTGTTGAGATGAAGTAACTTCAGTTGGGGGAAACAGTTAGCAGACTTTTCTGCTTAAGGTATGACTAGCCATATTTCTAACAAGACTGTGTAATGCTGGAAGGCTGTCATTTCCCCTCATGGGGACCGGTACGCCATTTTCTTAGTCAAACATTCAGGGTCCATTCGAACATCCAAATCTGGTCTCCCTCCAGCTGACGGCTTGGAGATTGAACGCTTGATTCTATCGAAGCGTGGGTTTTCAGATTCTGTGATAGATACTCTGGTTCAGGCCAGAAACCTGTAACTAGAAAAATTTACCATAAAATATGGAAAAAATATATCTGTTGGTGTGAATCCAAAGGATTCCCATGGAATAAGATAAAAATTCCTAAGATTCTCTCCTTTCTACAAGAAGGTTTGGAGAAAGGATTATCTGCAAGTTCTCTAAAGGGACAGATCTCTGCTTTATCTGTCTTACTACACAAAAGACTGGCAGCTGTGCCAGATGTTCAAGCATTTGTTCAGGCTCTGGTTAGGATCAAGCCTGTTTACAGACCTTTGACTCCTCCCTGGAGTCTAAATCTAGTTCTTTCAGTTCTTCAAGGGGTTTCGTTTGAACCTTTACATTCCATAGATATTAAGTTACTATCTTGGAAAGTTTTGTTTTTAGTTGCAATTTCTTCTGCTAGAAGAGTTTCAGAGTTATCTGCTCTGCAGTGTTCTCCGCCCTATCTGGTGTTCCATGCAGATAAGGTGGTTTTGCGTACTAAGCCTGGTTTTCTTCCTAAAGTTGTTTCTAACAAAAATATTAACCAGGAGATAGTTGTACCTTCTTTGTGTCCGAATCCAGTTTCAAAGAAGGAACGTTTGTTACACAATTTGGACGTTGTCCGTGCTCTAAAATTCTATTTAGAGGCTACTAAAGATTTCAGACAAACATCCTCCTTGTTTGTTGTTTATTCTGGTAAAAGGAGAGGTCAAAAAGCGACTTCTACCTCTCTTTCCTTTTGGCTTAAAAGCATCATCCGATTGGCTTATGAGACTGCCGGACGGCAGCCTCCTGAAAGAATCACAGCTCACTCCACTAGGGCTGTGGCTTCCACATGGGCCTTCAAGAACGAGGCTTCTGTTGACCAGATATGTAAGGCAGCGACTTGGTCTTCACTGCACACTTTTGCCAAATTTTACAAATTTGATACTTTTGCTTCTTCGGAGGCTATTTTTGGGAGAAAGGTTTTGCAAGCTGTGGCGCCTTCCGTTTAGGTAACCTGATTTGCTCCCTCCCTTCATCCGTGTCCTAAAGCTTTGGTATTGGTTCCCACAAGTAAGGATGACGAGGTGGACCGGACACACCAATGTTGGAGAAAACAGAATTTATGCTTACCTGATAAATTACTTTCTCCAACGGTGTGTCCGGTCCACGGCCCGCCCTGGTTTTTTAATCAGGTCTGATGAATTATTTTCTCTAACTACAGTCACCACGGTACTATATGGTTTCTCCTATATATATTTCCTCCTGTCCGTCGGTCGAATGACTGGGGTGGGCGGAGCCTAGGAGGGACTATATGGCCAGCTTTGCTGGGACTCTTTGCCATTTCCTGTTGGGGAAGAGAATATCCCCACAAGTAAGGATGACGCCCTGGACCGGACACACCGTTGGAGAAAGTAATTTATCAGGTAAGCATAAATTCTGTTTTTTATGTTTTCTCTTTTCATTGATTTCCTTTCCTTCAGAACAAAAGCACTTGTGCTAACCAATCACAGTTCTCTCTAACTGTTGATATCTGGTGAATTAATGAGAATTGTAGTTCATGCTCCGCTCTAGTTTGTTTTTTGTTTTTTTTAAAGGGACCATAAAGACTTTGAGATGGTAATACAAAATGATAAATTGTTTATATATAAAAAAACCTCAGCAATATACTTTCATTATTTATTTTGTCCCCTTTTCCTGTAATTCCATTCTGAAATTGTGAGCTTTTCAGTTCCTGTTAGAAATGGAATTGCAGAACACTTATATTCCACACAGCCATTGGCTGTGCACTCTTGCGAGCTATTTATAACTGTCCCTAATTGTCCACAGCAGAGAAGGTGACCTAAGTTACAACATGGCAGCTCCCATTGTTTTATAGACATTAAAACTTTACACTTATTTTGTCAATGTTTAAATAGGTAATAAAAACTTAAAAAAATACATCTACATCTTAGGTTAAACTTTTCTTTGAATGCATCATTCTATCTAACATTTATTTAGTGTTAATGTCCCTTCAAATAGGTTTTAGCACTGATTCTGTTCACTCAACTAATTTATAATTGATTAAACAGTTTTGTTGAAACAAACCTTCTTGAACCCTTTTCTAACACACCATCTATAGGTGCTAAATGGCATTCTAGTAAGTTATTGTGCACACATATTACTAATTTATGTCCTGCAATAATATCTGTAGTTAAACCATGTATTATGCTTACTACAATTGCAATCAATCATTTGTTTTTCATCAACAGAAACATTGATATTCCACTTAAACAAAATACACAGCCAAAAGACTTGGGGTAGGGGGGTAGTTGATGCTAGTGCATGTTTAATAAAAATAAAATTGAGGCCTAGCCTTTCTGAGTGTAATGGAAAAAGCAACATTTTCAGTTATTTTACAGCATCAAGAAGCAAAATAAATAAAGAATGTATACTGCAAAGTTGTTTTGTTTTTATTAATTTTATGGGATATTCAATTTTTAGTTTAATGTTCTTTTTTAAATGGACATTTACAAATATCCAGGAATATTTAGCAGGAACTGTAAAAAAGTTATTTTAAAATTAATATTATTTCTGGCCACTTTGAAATGGCTGCCGAGCTCCGCCCACTGATGACATTAAATTCTGGGCTGCATATGGCGTCCAATCACAAAAGGCTCACCAGTTCGATACAATAGACTGTCAATGCTATTCAGTAGAGTGCCTAGATGCAGCCCAGATCGTGATGTCATCAGTGGGCAGAGCTTGGCAGTCATTTGAAAGTGGCCAGAAACAATATTCATTTTAAAATAATTTTTTTACCTTTCCTGCTGCATTATATAGAAAGGGTGCAGGAGCCTATTTGCAGCTTAATCTTATGTAAGACTTTAAGATGACTGAGGTGTAGACTGTCCCTTTTTAATATTGGAGAATAGGATAACATAGTAGAAAATGACTCCAATATCCATAACCACATATATGTGCTTTTTTATTTGTGTATGTAAATGATTTGGAAGCCATATAGTGCCCAGAACCCCTTTTACAAACTGTGCTATGTTTTTCAGCAAGTGGACACTGAAGTTGTGATGCTTTCAGCTCATTGGGAGAAAAAAAGAAATGGTCTTGTTGAGCTTCAGGAACAGCTTCAGCAGATACCTGTATTCTTAGCAGATCTCGAGAGTGTGACAGCCAGATTGGGTGAGTCTTGTATACACGTTTGTATTTATATGTACTACATTCATTTGTATATTTTCATTACAATTTTATATCCAGTGTAACCGGTATTGCATTTTTTAATGAATTCAGCTAGTTTTGACGAGCATCAGATATCATGTGTATGTTGCTTAACGACAAAGCTCCAACTCATCTTTCAGCCATGCATCTCTATAAATATTTGGCCAACCTGGCTGCCACATGGAAACGTCTATTTAAATGCATATTGTACATTTTTTTTCATTGTTCCATCTAAAATGTTTTAAGAGAAACTGACATTCCTGGGCTAAATGAGCAAAACTTTCTTTTTTAAGCCTTGTGTTGGCAAGTCCCTGTTAACCAATGCGTTTGAGGGAGCTGTCACCATTGAGCAATTTATAATGCTGTACAGTTGTGTACAAATATGCATTTTATTTTAAAGTAAAGGCACATTCTAATACCTAAATTTATATAATCCAGTCCATTAGAGCACTTCCTTTTTGCATTACTGTCCCTAACTGTGTTTACCCCCCCCTCAAAATTGATTAAACACATAGGTAAAGTCCTTCTTGGAATCCGCAAAGCATTGTAGCTCCCACGACAGTTGAGCCAATCAGAAGCAGCTGTCTCATGACTAGCCAGTCATTGGCCTTATTCTGATTGGGAGATACAGTGCGGTTCCCAAGTGGGATGTGTTTAACTCCACAAAGTACTTAAATATTAATGCAAAAACAACATACTGTAACAAATTAGAGCATATCATTTTTGCAATAAGTCCTATCTTACTTGAATCTTTTTTTTTTGTTTTCAAACAGAACAATTTTTAACCTATTGAAATATTAGTATTTCCATATGTGACACAATGATTTGGGTGTCTCTAGAGGAACCACTCATAGAAGTCAGTTATTCAAACGCAGCCACAAGGGGAGGCAAATATGTTTTGCATAGAAATAAATAACAGGACATGTTGGCTGCACTTGCACCCTCTGGAGTCATTAGATTTTTATGAAAACAACATTTGGTCACATAAAAAAAAAAAAAAAGTACTTCTTAATATGTAAAGTTTTTAAACCTCTTTTCTGTGCATTATATAAAACCTGGTACTTTATTTTTATTTTTACGTTTTATTTAGATATATGTAGAAAAAAATATTTTTCCATCAAAGTCTTTGCTTAAGGTTTATAAGCTTGTATTTCCAATAAGGACACAGGAGACGCTTGATATAGCATTTATTAGTTGTGCTTTAGCTAAACTTCAGGAAAATTGTGACCGCAATTAAAATATTTGACTTCATTTTGTTAAATTAAGATTTTATTTTTTGTGACGTAAAAATAATTAGCTAATTATGTAGCAGACTTTTTTTTTTTCTCTTCTAATGGAGTTTTGTTACCCAAAATGCTTTAATTATTAGCAGTTTTTAAATAACCAACATCCAGCTATATCTGCTATGGATGAGTTTTAACTCTGTTCTGTCACAAAATAAAACATTTGATAGATGAAAATAATTAGCTATTTGTTCATGTAATGTAGGCTGTATTCTCATTGTGTTTTATTTCCTCTAGGTCTCTTGCATATAGTGGCATGCACCTCTATCTAAGATACGTTTCTGCAATTCTATTTTGACTTCTGGGGAAAACTATAATGTGACAAAATATATTTGGGACCCATATTGACTATACGTTTGTATTAATATTATCTTATAGTAGTTTTTAAAATAGTATTAAAGTGAATGTAAATTTTGATGCTAAAGTGCACGGTTTATAAAGATTCGATTAAAAACGGGCACTTTAATTGATAAAAATTTACATTTCACTTGTGTTGTGAAAATACTTACCTTTTAATGTTGACAGCTTCTCTAGCTTCCTCCGCCCGTCGCAAAGCGTCTTCCTGGGTCTAAAATGAGGAATCCGGCTACCTCCAATCACGCCTTCGAATCAGACACTGATTCCCCCGGGGGGAAGCCGCGATTGGAGGATGACCGATCCATCATTTCTGACGTCAGAAATGGCTTTGCGACGACCGGGAGAAGCTGGAGCGGCTGTCAAGATTAAAAGGTATTTTTTTCACAACAACTGAAATGTAAATTTTGATGAATTAAAGTGCCCCTGTTTTTAATCAAATTTTTAAAAAACGGGCACCTTAGCATCAAAATTTACATTCACTTTGTGATCTTATTATGAATTTGCCTGGTGGTGGCAGTGTAATACTTTGCAATATTATGTATGTTATTTAAAATGAATGGTAAATTTTAGCATTTCAAAAACGCTAGGTTTTACCATCACTAAAAATAAAAAAGCTGATGAATAGGTACCTTTTCTTTCATGTAATTGGCAAGAGTCCATGAGCTAGTGACGTATGGGATATACAATCCTACCAGGAGGGGCAAAGTTTCCCAAACCTCAAAATGCCTATAAATACACCCCTCACCACACCCACAATTCAGTTTTTACAAATGTTGCCTCCTATGGAGGTGGTGAAGTAAGTTTGCGCTAAGATTTCTACGTTGATATGCGCTTCTCAGCATTGTTGAAGCCCGATTCCTCTCAGAGTACAGCGAATGTCAGAGGGACGTGAAGGGAGTATCACTTATTCAATACGATGATTTCCCTAACGGGGGTCTATTTCATAGGTTCTCTGTTATCGGTCGTAGAGATTCATCTTCTACCTCCCCTTTTCAGATCGACGATATACTCTCAATTTACCATTACCTCTGCTGATAACTGTTTCAGTACTGGTTTGGCTATCTGCTATATCTGGATGGGTGTCTTTTTGGTAAGTATGTTTTTATATTTGCCTTGAGTCAGGTTCATGTATTTCCTTCTGCAGACTGTCAGTTTCATATTTGGGGAATATAAACATTTTTTAAGAAATTTCTTACCTGGGGTTTAGTCTTTTTTTCAATTGACTACTTCTTGCAAGTGCGGGCGGTATTAGGCCCGCGGGTGCGCCAAATGCTAAACTCTGGCAATTCTATCTAAGAGGTCATCGACGCGGGGCATGTGATAGGCATCGGTTGTGGTTCTGTCATTGAGCTTACGGTAGTCAATGCAGAACCAGGTAGTACCATCTTTTATGGGGACCAGCACCACCGGGGAGGCCCAGGGACTGTTGGATGGTTCAACAACATCGAGGTCCAACATTCCTCGGAGCTCCCTGTGCATACTGTCTCTGACAGCTTCAGGTACTCTGTAAGCTGCCTGCCTCAGGAGAACTTGCCCCGGGGTTTCCACTCGGTGCCCAGCCACTGTGGTGTACCAGGGACATTGGAGAACATCTCCTGGCGGTCCTCTAGTAAATGCTGGACCTGCTGTCTCTGTCCAGCCGCATCTAGGATTATGTTGGCTACTCCTTGAGGGGTCTCATCCGGCCCAGGGAGCTCCAGCATGGGGAGGCTCTCCGAGTCTGCCACAGCCAGAGCACAGATAGTGGCTACATCTTGGGGTCTTTCTACATACTCCTTGAGCATGTTCACATGAAAGGTCATCGGAGCATTTTGCTATAAGGTAGGTGGTGTTATTCAATTGTTCCACCACCCAGTAGGGCCCATGCCAGGAAGCCTGTAACTTGTCCGTTTTGACAGGATTGAACCCTCTGCCCTACTGTGAGAATTCGGCTATGAGCGTTACGGTCGTACCACTGTTTCTGTTTCCTTTGAGCGCCCTGAAGGTTCTCCCGCACCATGGCAGTGAAGTCCTTCAGCCGATCCCTGAACTTCAGGACGTACTCTACAATGGAGGGTCCTTACTCCCCGGCTGATCCCTCCCAGTGGGCTCGCAACAAGTCTAGGGACCCCCTTATTTTCCGGCCATATAGCAGCTCAAAGGGTGAAAACCCGGTGGATTCCTGGGGCACCTCTCGGTAGGCAAAGAGGAGGTGCGGCAGGAATTTTTTCCAGTCTTTGTGAGTGGCCGAGAATGTCCGAAGCAATTGCTTCAGTGTCCCATTAAACCGTTCACAAAGCCCATTGGTCTGGGGGTGATATGGGGCACTGTTACAGGGGTTTTATCCCACACAGTTCCCATAACTTCTGGGTGATCTCCGCTGTAAACTGGGTCCCTTGGTCAGAGACCATTTCTCGAGGGAAGCCTACCCTGGTGAATACCCGGAGCAAAGCACCTGCCACCGTCTCCGCCTGGATATTCGCCAGAGGTATTGCCTTGGGATACTTAGTGGCATAGTCGACTACCGTGAGTATGTATTTTTTCCCAGAGGGGCTGGGTCGAGGTAGGGGCCCTACTATATCCACAGTGATTCTGCTAAAGGGTTCGTCAATAACGGGGAGAGGGTTAAGGGGTGCTTTCGTATAGTCCCCGGTCTTCCCTACTTTCTGACACACCACGCAGGTCTTACAATACTCCCTAATTTCTCTTGTGATTCTGGACCAGAAAAAGACCTGAGTAAGGCGGTGGTGTGTTTGGGAGTTGCCTAAATGCCCGGCCAAGGGGTTGTTGTGCCCTATTCGCAGCAGGTCGGACCGATATAGTTTCGGTACCACCAGCTGGCGTTTGGGCACTGGCCCTTTCTTTCTCCGGGAGACCCGATACAACAGACCGTTTTCCCATTGGAACTGTTCCTCCCTGGGGGTCAGTCCCTACTTGGTCTCGGAAGGGGGCAAGGGTCGGGTCGCTCAGGGTCTCTTGGGCAAATTCAGAGGACGAGGCCCAGGATAGTTGGTCGGGAAGGAGGGCAGGCTCCGGGGTTGGGCGTTTGGGGGTAAGGGTAGGGCGTCGGGGAAGGAGAGGAACCGGGGTGCGAGGTCTTACCTGGGTCCCCAGCTGCGGTGTGTTGGCTTGACGCTGTGCTTGCCTGCGGGTGGTCACTGGGCAGGTGTCCAGGGGAGTATCCCCCCCAAAAAGGTGGAGACAAGTAGGCAGAGGTAGTTTCCAAGTAGAACCTCTGCGGGAAGATCTGGCATAATGCCCACGTCCACAGTACAGGCTCCAGTGCCCCAAACCAGATGGACACAGGCCATAGGGATTTGTACAGTGGCACCTCCGGCCACTCGAACCGCAAGGGTTCTTCCAGCAGCGGTAAAAGCGGAGGCCAGATGAGGCTGGATCAGGGTGATGGTGGATCCGGTGTCCTGTAATCCCTGGGCCGCCTTTCCATTGACCCAAACGGTCTGGCAGTGGTGCTGGTGCATAAGCGTAGTGGGCAGCGGCTAGGTAGGTGCCCGCAGGAGAAACATCCCCGGGAGTCCCTGAATTTGGCCGGAGGGACAAAGGCCGGGCGTCCCGGGGGCTTAGTGGTAAGCGCTGGCGGTCGGACTACAACCGAAGCCGGGCGGGGAGTCGATTGTGGGGCAGAGCGAACTTGGCGGCGGGCATCTGCGTATTGATCGGCCAGGACGGCTGCCTGGTCTGCTGTGGTGGGCCGACGATCATGGACCCATTATTTAATTTCGACTGGAACATGGTTATAGAAATGCTCCAGTAGGAATAGCTGTGCCACTTCGGCCCCAGTAGTGGCCTTGCAGCCGGTTAGCCAGTAAGTCATCAACCGGATGAATTGGTGGGTCCATTCTGTGAAAGACTGTCCGTCCTGCTTCCTTAGTGCCCGGAATTTCTGCCGGTGGACCTCTGGCGTGAGCCCATATCGGGCAAGGATACGGTCTTTCACTTTGTTATAATCCTTTTGGTCCTCAGAAGGGGTAACGTGGAGAGCTGTCAAAGCCCACCCTGACAATTTACAGATCAGGACAGACAGTCTGTCGGCGTAGGCTACCCCCTGTAGTTTGCATTGGGTCTCAAAGACCTGAAGATAAGTCAATATCCTCCTCCTCCTTCTTTATAGGCTCAGAAGGCCCCATGGGGTAGCTTGGTCGGTCGGGGAGCCTGCATTCCATGGGCGGATGGAGCCCCTCCTATGGACTGTTGGATTTCTGCTAACTTGAGCTGGGTAACATCTGAGACTATCTTGGTGATGACCTTCTCTAGTGGCCGGGTGTCATACAACACCAACCGCCACTGCACTTCCCGATGTATATCAGACGTTGGTGTCCCCGGGGTGGATACTGTACTTGGTGCTGTAACGGATCGCTTATTGCCCTGGTCATCATCCGATCCACCGGCTGCCTGGTCCTCCCCCAGCATTTCTCTGGTGGGGGTAGTTCTGCTCCTGGTACCCGCAGTTTTCCCTCAAGTCTCCATTCAATAATACTTCTAGCTGGTGGTTTGAATGTCCCAGGAAGTTGGAAGTATCCCACCCCTGCCAGCCAATGTGACAGATATCCCGGCTACCCCGACTGGGTAGCTTTGACTAACGGGTCCTTCTTCCTCCCTGGTGACTCCAGCTATGTAGCCCAAGAAAATTATTCTAGCAGGAGCCCACCTAAATGACTAGACTAGCATTCAGGTGAAGTAAGAACTGCTTTATTTCAAAGAAAACACAGCTTTTATACATTTCCAACAGAAAAGGGGGGTAGTTATGGCCCTCAGCAGACCATCCTTTTATCCGGGTCTCTTCATCCAAAAGTGTTTGTGGAGATATTCAACCGGTGGGGGACCCCGGAGATAGATCTCATTGCGTCCTGTCTCAATATCAAGCTACCCAGATATGGGTCAAGGTCCAGGGATCCTCAGGCGGAGCTAATAGATGCATTAGCAGTGCCTTTGAGGTTCAGTCTAATTTTACCTTTTCCCGTCGTTCCCACTCCTTCCTCGTGTAGTGGCCCGCATCAAGCAGGAGCAGGCATCAGTGATACTGATTGCTCCATTGTGGCCGCAAAGGATGTGGTTCCTGGATCTGGTGGGGATGTCATCATCTCCTCCGTGGAAGTTACCTTGTCGCAGGGATCTGCTGGAACAAGGTCCTTTTTATTAATCAAAATCTAGGTTCTCTGAGGCTGACTGCATGGAGTTTGAACGCTTAGTCCTGGCCAAGAGAGGTTTTTCTGAGAGAGTTATTGATACTCTCATTCAAGCTCGTAAGCCGGTTACTCGTCTCCTCTATCATTAGGTGTGGAGAGCCTACTTATTCTGGTGTGAAGAGCGTGGTTTTTCCTGGCATAAAGTTATGGTTGCCAGGATCCTATCGTTTCTCCAGGATGGACTGGAGAATGGCCTTTCTGCCAGTTCCCTGAGGGGACAGATTTTGGCCCTGTCTGTTTTACTGTACAAGAAGCTCTCGGGGCTTCCATATGTACAGTACTTTTGTTAAGGCTCTGACTAGGATCAGACCTGTGTTTAGATCTAAGGCTCCTCCTTGGAGTCTAAATGTTTTTCTTAAGGTTTTGCATGAGGTTGACATTAAATTGTTGTCCTGGAAGGTTCTTTTTCTACTGTCTATTGCTGCTGCCTGCAGAGTATCTTAGATTGCTGCCTTGCAATGTGAGCCTCCTTATCTGTTGTTCCATTCTGATAAGGCTGTCCTACATACTAAGTTAGGTTTTCTTCCTAAGGTCGTGTCAGACCGCAACATCAATCAAGAGATTGTGGTTCCTTCCTTGTGTTCCAATCCTTCTTTTTGGAAGGAACGTTTGCTTCATAATTTGGACATGGTTCGCACCTTGAAGTTCTGTCTTCAGGCTACTAAGGATTTTAGACAAACTTCTTTGTTGTTTTGTTGTCTGTTTCGGGAAGCCTAAGGGTCAGAACTTCTCTTCGATTTCCTTAACTTTTTGGTTAAAGAGTGTTATCCGCTTTGCTTATGAGACAGCGGGACATAAACTTCTTCAGAGGATTGCGGCTCATTCTAGTAGAGCAGTGACTTCCTCTGGGGCCTTTATGAATAAGGCTTCTATGGATCAGATTTGTAAGGCGGCTACCTGGTTCTCCGTACATACTTTTTCTAAATTTTACAAGTTTGATGATTTTGCTTCGGCTAAAGCAGTTTTTTGGGAGAAAGGTTTTGCAGGCTGCTGTGCCCTCAGATTAGGGTTCACCTCTTTTTGTTCCTCCCGTTATAATTCAGTGTCCTCTAGAGCTTGGGTATAGTTTTACCAACAGTAAGGAATGATGCTTACCAGATAATTTAATTTCCCCCGCCCGTGTTCTCCGATGGGCGGCCCTCTAAATTATATTTTTCTTCTGGCACCTTTTATACCCTGATATTTCTCCTACTGTTCCTTGTTCCCTCGGCAGAATGACTGGGGGATGGGGGAAGTGGGAGAGGTATTTAAGCCTTTGACTGGGGTGTCTTTTCCTCCTTCTGGTGGCCAGGTTCAGTATTTCCCAACAGTAAGGAATGATGCCGTAGACTCTCCTTATACTGAAGGAAATGAAATTATCTGGTAAGGATAATTTATGTTCTTATTTCTCTTGTAAGGTGTATCCAGTCCACGGATCATCCATTACTTGTGGGATATTCTCATTCCCAACAGGAAGTTGCAAGAGGACACCCACAGCAGAGCTGTCTATATAGCTCCTCCCCTAACTGCCATATCCAGTCATTCTCTTGCAACTCTCAACAAACATGGAGGTAGTAAGAGAGAAGTGGTGAAATGTAGCTGTTATTTTACTTCAATCAAAAGTTTATTATTTTTAAATGGTACCGGAGTTGTACTATTTTGTTCCAGGCAGAAAATAGAAGAATCTGCCTGTGATTTCTATGATCTTAGCAGGTTGTAACTAAGATCCATTGCTGTTCTCACACATGACTGAAGAGAGAGATAACTTCAGCGGGGGAATGGCGTGCAGGTTATCCTGCTATGAGGTATGTGCATTTAAGATTTTTCTAGAAGATGTGAATGCTAGAAAATGCTGCTGATGCCAAATTTATGTAAGGTAAGCCTGAATACAGTGATTTAATAGCGACTGGTATCATGCTTATTTTCTGAGGTAATACTCTTTTATATTTGTAATATAAAACGTTTGCTGGCATGTTTAAACGTTTTTATATATACTTTGGTGATATAACTTTATTGGGGCCTAGTTTTTTCCACTTGGCTGGCTTAAATTTGCCTAGAAACAGTTTCCTGAGGCTTTCCACTGTGTTAAAATGAGTGGGATGGGCCTAGTTTGGCGCTTTTTTGCGCAGTAACTTTTACAGACTGAGACATCCAGCTTCCTCCAAGGGTCTTCTGAATGCTATAGGACATCTCTAAAGGGCTCTTGGACTTTCCAAAATCGTTTTGTTTGGAAGGTAGGCCCACAGCAAGGCTGTGGCAGTTTGGTGTGACTGTTAAAAAAACGTCTAGATAGTTTTTTTGATCCGTTTTTTGAACTAAGGGGTTAATCATCCATTTGCAAGTGGGTGCAATGCTCTGTTAGCCTATTATACACACTGTAAAAATTTCGTTTGATTTACTGCCTTTTTTCACTGTTTTTCAAATTCTGAAAAATTTGTTTCTCTTAAAGGCACAGTACCGTTTATTATATTTGCTTGTTAACTTGATTTAAAGTGTTTTCCAAGCTTGCTAGTCTCATTGCTAGTCTGTATAAACATGTCTGACATAGAGGAAACTCCTTGTTCATTATGTTTAAAAGCCATTGTGGAGCCCCCTCTTAGAATGTGTACCAAATGTACTGATTTCACTTTAGGCAATAAAGATCATATTCTGTCTTTAAAAAATTTATCACCAGAGGAATCTGACGAGAGGGAAGTTATGCTGACTAACTCTCCCCACGTGTCAGATCCTTTGACTCCTGCTCAAATGGCGCCAAGTACATCTAGGGCGCCCATAGCGTTTACTTTACAAGACATGGCGGCAGTCATGGATAATACACTGTCAGCGGTATTAGCCAGACTACCTGAATTTAGAGGAAAGCGAGATAGCTCTGGAGTTAGACGAAATACAGAGCATACTGACGCTTTAAGAGCTATGTCTGATAATGCCTCACAATATGCAGAAGCTGAAGAAGGAGAGCTTTGTTCTGTGGGTGATATTTCTGACTCAGGGAAGATGATGTAACCTGATTCTGATATTTCTACATTTAAATTTAAGCTTGAACACCTCTGCGTGTTACTCAGGGAGGTTTTAGCTGCTCTGAATGACTGTGATACAATTGCAGTGCCAGAGAAATTGTTAGACTGGATAAATACTATGCAGTGCCGGTGTGTACGGATGTTTTTCCAATACCTAAAAGGTTTACAGAAATTATTACTAAGGAATGGGATAGACCAGGTGTGCCGTTCTCTCCCCCTCCTATTTTTAGAAAAATGTTTCCAATAGACGCCACCACACGGGACTTATGGCAGACAGTTCCTAAGGTGGAGGGAGCAGTTTCTACACTAGCAAAGCGTACTACTATCCCTGTCGAGGACAGTTGTGCTTTCTTAGATCCAATGGATAAAAAGTTTGAGGGTTACCTTAAGAAAATGTTTATTCAACAAGGTTTTATCCTACAGCCCCTTGCATGCATTGCTCCTGTCACTGCTGCTGCGGCGTTCTGGTTTGAGTCTCTGGAAGAGGCTCTACACGTAGCGACTCCATTGGATGACATACTTGACAAGCTTAGAGCACTTAAGCTAGCCAATTCTTTTGTTTCTGATGCCATTGTTCATTTGACTAAACTAACAGCTAAGAATTCTGGCTTTGCTATCCAGGCGCGCAGAGCGCTATGGCTTAAATCATGGTCAGCTGACGTTACTTCAAAGTCTAAGCTGCTTAACATTCCCTTCAAGGGGCAGACCCTATTTGGGCCTGGTTTGAATGAGATTATTGCTGATATCACTGGAGGAAAAGGTCATGCCCTTCCTCAGGATAGGTCCAAATCAAGGGCCAAACCGTTTAATTTTCGTGCCTTTCGAAACTTCAAGGCAAGTGCGGCATCAACTTCCTCTAATGCAAAACAAGAGGGAACTTTTACTCAGTCCAAGACGGTCTGGAGACCTAACCAGACCTGGAACAAGGGTAAGCAGGCCAAAAAGCCTGCTGCTGCCTCTAAGACAGCATGAAGGAACGGCCCCCTATCCTATAACGGATCTAGTAGGGGGCAGACTTTCGCTCTTCGCCCAGGCGTGGGCAAGAGATGTTCAGGATCCCTGGGCGTTGGAAATTATATCCCAGGGATATCTTCTGGACTTCACGGCTTCCCCCCCAAAAGGAAGATTTCACCTTTCACAATTATCTGCAAACCAGATAAAGAGAGAGGCATTCTTACACTGTGTACAAGACCTCCTAGTTATGGGAATGATCCATCCAGTTCCAAAGGAAGAACAGGGACAGGGATTTTACTCAAATCTGTAGTTCCCAAAAAAGAGGGAACCTTCAGACCAATTTTGGATCTAAAGATCTTAAACAAATTCCACAGAGTTCCATCATTCAAGATGGAGACTATTCGTACCATCCTACCTATGATCCAGGAGGGTCAATACATGACTACAGTGGATTTAAAGGATGCTTATCTTCACATTCCGATACACAAAGATCATCATCGGTTTCTCAGGTTTGCCTTCCTAGACAGGCATTACCAGTTTGTAGCTCTTCCCTTTGGGCTAGCTACAGCCCCAAGAATTTTTACGAAGGTTCTGGGGTCGCTTCTGGCAGTCCTAAGGCCGCGGGGCATAGTAGTGGCCCCTTATTTAGACGACATCCTAATTCAGGTGTCAAACTTCCAAATTGCCAAGTCTCATACGGACATAGTGTTGGCATTTCTGAGGTCGCATGGGGGGAAGGTAAACGAGGAAAAGAGTTCTCTATCCCCCCTTACAAGAGTTTCCTTCCTAGGGACTCTGATAGATTCTGTAGAAATGAAAATTTACCTGACGGAGTCCAGGTTATCAAAACTTCTAAATTCCTGCCGTGTTCTTTATACCATCCCTCGCCCTTCGGTGGCTCAGTGCATGGAAGTAATCGGCTTAATGGTAGCGGCAATGGACATAGTGCCGTTTGCACGCCTACATCTCAGACCGCTGCAACTCTGCATGCTCAGTCAGTGGAATGGGTATTACACAGATTTGTCCCCTCTACTAAATCTGGATCAAGAGACCAGGGATTCTCTTCTCTGGTGGCTATCTCGGGTCCATCTGTCCAAAGGTATGACCTTTCGCAGGCCAGATTGGACAATTGTGACGACAGATGCCAGCCTTCTAGGTTGGGGTGCAGTCTGGAACTCCCTGAAGGCTCAGGGATTGTGGACTCAGGAGGAGTCACTCCTTCCAATAAACATTCTGGAACTAAGAGCGATATTCAATGCTCTTCAGGCTTGGCCTCATTTAGCGACAATGAGGTTCATCAGATTTCAGTCGGACAACATCACGACTGTGGCTTACATCAACCATCAAGGGGGAACAAGGAGTTCCCTAGCGATGTTAGAAGTCTCAAAGATAATTCGCTGGGCAGAGATTCACTCTTGCCACCTATCAGCTATCCATATCCCAGGTGTAGAGAACTGGGAGGCGGATTTTCTAAGTCGCCAGACTTTTCATCCGGGGGAGTGGGAACTCCATCCGGAGGTGTTTGCTCAATTGGTTCATCGTTGGGGCAAACCAGAACTGGATCTTATGGCTTTTCGCCAGAACGACAAGCTTCCTTGTTACGGATCCAGGTCCAGGGACCCCAAGGCAACGCTGATAGATGCTCTAGCAGCGCTTTGGTCCTTCAACCTGGCTTATGTGTTTCCACCGTTTCCTCTGCTCCCTCGTCTGATTCAGGAACCTGTTAATCACTACCATCAAGGACCACAATCTGACTCATGAAGTATACCAGTGAGCTGGACCACTGAGAGGCTCCAGTCTGCTTCATAAGCACCAATGGGTGCACCTCCTTTGTGAGTATTCAATCGCTATCTTGTGGATTTTAGTATCTGTTATCTGGCTGTACTAGGCCATGTTTGGCGCCTCTGTGTTTTATCTTGTTTCAGTTACCCATCTACCAGGAAGACCATCCTAAGACTGAGAGCTGCCTACCTTGTCTTGGATCCATTTTTCTATTGGGACTGTATCAATATTACCCACTTGGACTTTATGTTGGTACATCTTATTATTTATGTATAAGCATATTTGTATATTCTACTAGTAACTATTTAGGTTTTCGATATTGCTTTAGCATTTGTTTGTTTGATACGCCTTAGGAGGCGCCCCCTATGGGTAGTAATACACACTGGTGTGCATTACACCCTCACTTTCCCATTTTCTATTCCCTCGTCTGATTGCCAATATCAAGCAGGAGAGAGCATCAGTGATTTTGATAGCGCCTGCGTGGCCACGCAGGACTTGGTATGCAGATCTGATGGACATGTCATCCTTTCCACCATGGACTCTGCCGCTGAGACAGGACCTTCTACTTCAAGGTCCTTTCAACCATCCAAATCTAATTTCTCTGAGGCTGACTGCCTGGAGATTGAACGCTTGATTTTATCAAAGCATGGTTTCTCCGAGTCAGTCATTGATACCTTAATTCAGGCACGAAAGCCTGTCACCAGGAAAATCTATCATAAGATATGGCGGAAATATCTTTACTCCATGAGTAGCCCTTGGATTCACACCAATAAAGTCAGGATTCCTAGGATATTATCTTTTCTCCAAGAAGGATTGGAGAAAGGATTATCAGCTAGTTCCTTAAAGGGACAGATTTCTGCGCTATCTATTCTTTTGCACAAGCGTCTGGCGGATGTCCCAGACGTTCAGGCATTTTGTCAGGCTTTAGTTAGAATCTAGCCTGTGTTTAAACCTGTTGCTCCACCATGGAGTTTAAATTTGGTTCTTAAAGTTCTTCAGGGGGTTCCGTTTGAACCTCTTCATTCCATAGATATCAAACTTTTATCTTGGAAAGTTCTTTTTTTGGTAGCTATTTCCTCGGCTCGTAGAGTTTCCGAGTTATCTGCCTTACAATGTGATTCTCCTTATCTGATCTTCCATGCAGATAAGGTAGTTCTGCGTACCAAACCTGGGTTTTTACCTAAGGTGGTATCTAATAAGAATATCAATCAAGAGATTGTTGTTCCGTCTTTGTGTCCTAATCCTTCTTCAAAGAAGGAACGTCAATTACACAATCTGGACGTGGTTCGTGCTTTAAAGTTTTACTTACAAGCTACTAAAGATTTTCGTCAAACATCTGCTTTGTTTGTTGTCTACTCTGGACAGAGGAGAGGTCAAAAGGCTTCGGCAACCTCTCTTTCTTTTTGGCTAAAAAGCATAATCCGCTTATTTTATGAGACTGCTGGCCAGCAGCCTCCAGAAAGGATTACAGCTCATTCTACTAGAGCTGTGGCTTCCACATGGGCCTTTAAAAATGAGGCTTCTGTTGAACAGATCTGCAAGGCGGCGACTTGTTCTTCGCTTCATACTTTTTCAAAATTCTACAAATTTGATACTTTTGCTTCTTCGGAGGCTATTTTTGGGAGAAAGGTTTTACAGACAGTGGTACCTTCCGTTTAAGTACCTGCCTTGTCCCTCTCTTCATACGTGTACTTTAGCTTTGGTATTGGTATCCCACAAGTAATGGATGATCCGTGGACTGGATACACCTTACAAGAGAAAACATAATTTATGCTTACCTGATAAATTTATTTCTCTTGTGGTGTATCCAGTCCACGGCCCGCCCTGTCATTTTAAGGCAGGTATTTTTTAATTTTAAACTACAGTCACCACTGCACCCTATGGTTTCTCCTTTCTCTGTTTGTTTTCGGTCGAATGACTGGATATGGCAGTTAGGGGAGGAGCTATATAGACAGCTCTGCTGTGGTAGTCCTCTTGCAACTTCCTGTTGGGAATGAGAATATCCCACAAGTAATGGATGATCCGTGGACTGGATACACAAGAGAAATAAATTTATCAGGTAAGCATAAATTATGTTTTTTAAATCTCTCTATTTATCTAATGGTTTGAGTGGCTAAAATATCTCCAAGGATTACAGCTGGAGAATTGCAGAAGTTAGTTGTGTCTTTGGGTCACAAAGTCTACAAACCTACAATCTGACGTTACAGAGTTTTAAG
The DNA here is from genome assembly GCF_027579735.1 of Bombina bombina. Lineage (NCBI taxonomy): Eukaryota > Metazoa > Chordata > Amphibia > Anura > Bombinatoridae > Bombina > Bombina bombina. The sequence goes on along the minus strand of NC_069503.1, from coordinate 724,612,690 downwards.
TAATCCTATCAGCCTCTTAGTGAGAGCATGGATGAAAGTTAGAGTCCGGAGATGCAGGAGTGTTGTCTCTGCAAAACCATCCTGACTCATGTTAACAGCTCCTGGGCAATCAGCGTTGACGAGTTTCGCTGCCTGCCTTTTTTTCCACTGAAGTCCTTGTCAGAAGCGATGCTACTATCTGGGCAATCACTCAAGTCCATGTCAGAAGCGATGCTACTATCTGTCACACTTGAAGGGCCGTGTTCCTGTTCCACAGCGTAGATTCCGGTAAGATCGTTTAATTTTATTTCGATATGGGAATGTAATGTTAACGAAAAAAGTCAGGGTCCCAGTGGGACTCCTTTATCTTAAAATGGAATCAAGGGTTAATATCTCCTGTGGGGGGTTATTGAACAGGGGGGGACTTTAATCATGTTTGTGTGATTCTGTCTGCTAATGTGTAGTGATGCTTGGGCTTATCAGACTGCGCTGTCTTTTTGGACTGACGCGCCTTTTTTGCTGACTCACACGGTGCACCTTGTGAACGGGTGTTGTCACGTTGTCATTCCATTTCCGTACTCTTTTGTATCTGTTCCAGTTCTGAGCTTTGGAGAAGTGGGCCTCTGAACGGCTGGTCCGGTTTGCGTGCCCATTCTCCTTCGGCGTTCACCCATGGGTGCTGCCTTTATTTTCTTTGATCCGGTTAGGATGTGTTTAATCTGTTTTACGAAGCTCATGTTTGATTCTCCGTTTGGGGAACGTTTCTTGTCTGGAACTGATACTTGCAATTTTTTGGTCGCGTGGGCACTTCCTCGGAAGATGCGCAGTACTATATAACGACATAGTTATGTTTATAGTTTCTTATCAATCCTTTTTAGGGGCTTCGATTTTTCTTGGACCTTGGACAGTTTTCGCATGCTCTCGTACCAGGTGAGTACTGGTCGGGCACTAGCTGTTGTTCCTTACATTTCATGTCAACCACGTGGTGCCGGTGCGCTGGTTACCCTGTCGGGTGCTGGTTTGTTCACTTTGATAAGTGTTTGTTTTTCCTGTTGCCTCCATTACTAGAAGATGGAAGGGCTGCATCAATCCGCCTCCTGTTCCTGCTGTCGAGGGGGTTCCGGTCTCGTATCCTGCGGTGGCTCATCGGGAGATGCCCTTTGGCCTTGGAACCGAAGTTCTCCACTCCCATGGATTTGGAGGTTTGAATGACCTCTGGGCATCGGGGGTACCAGATGGAGGATGAATCACTCTTTGTATCTTCCGGATGTCCGTTTTTTTTGTGGCCTAGTTGCAGGTACCTCTCGTAGGTCACTGGGGCTACTTGTTTACCTTCTTGGGTGGTTGGGTCATCTGTGTCTGGAAGTTCGGGTAGATCCTTATACTTCCTTTTTTGGAGTGCACGCTCTTCTATGGGAGTGCAGGGAGTTATCCCCTGTTGTTTTTTCCCCGGCATTCCCCTGGTCGACTTGTCTGCCAGGAATTGTGAGACTCGTACAGGATTTTCCGGGAGGCTGATCCTGTAGTTGTCTTGGTGATTTTATCGCCTTCTCATCCCAAGGGCTTGTTGGAGCCTGTTCCGTTTAAACCCGTGGTCTTTAAGGGGTGTTCCCTTTCGACTCTCTAAGAGATCTAGCTCTTGGGTTTGCAAGCAGAGGGACCTGGTTTCAAATGCTCCTCCGGGTGCTGGTTGCCCTCTTCTCAGGCCTGTTAAGTTGTCCTTCTAGGCTCTTTGGTCTGAATCTATTTTGGGCGCCCAATGTTTGTCATTGGGACGTGGGATGCATGTGAGGTGCCTTGATGGTTCCTCACGGGGTTAGAACATCGACCGGTCTCGGGTTCTGGGGATCTGGCTTCGGCCATGTCTCTTGTCGGAGTCCGGTTCTGGATCGGTCCTGGGTGGTTCGGTTTCTAACCTTTTGGGTTTTGGAACATCCGCTGTCCCTGCAGGGGAGATTTGGTATGTGCCTGAGGGTTAGTTTTGCTGTCTCTCAGGCGGGATCTTACAGTGGTGTCAGTGGCAGCTTTTGCACCTTGATGTGGGTTTGTGGTTGTTTAGTTCAACGGAGCTGTCGGTACCACCGAATGGTTTCTTATAACGTCTCATCTCCATGCCTATGGCTGGGGAAGCAGTTCCTTTGCATTGTTCTCCTTCAGGGAGGCTTCTGAATACAGTATCCATTGTTGCCCTACAGGTCCTTCTCTTCTCGTTTTCCGAGTGGTTCTGCCCTTCCTTGCGTGCAAGAAGTCATGAAACTGGATTCTGGTACTGGGACACTGGAGTTAGTCCCTCTTGGGAGGGGCCGTTTAGGGGTTCTGGAACCCGAGCATGTTGTACTTCTGTCATGGCTTCGTGGTAGCAAGCAAGATTTAAATATTGGTCAGAGTTGTTCTCCCATGGGTTCGTTCCTTTTTAGACCCCCTCCTTTTTCTCCTGAGGTGTGGGTTGGAGAATTTTGTATTCTTTGTATTCGGAAGTTGTCAATCCTTTTGGACTGGGTCCGTTACCTCGTAGTGGGGGTTGGAGATCCGACTGCTCTGTTGAGTCCTGACCGTGTACGTGTAGTTGATGCAGGTCTAAGTGACCTAAGGGATATCTACCCTGCCTAAGTAGCTGGAGGTTTGGAGTTTGAATTCTGCTATGTCGGCTTTCTAACCTGGTTCCTGCCTTCGGTGGGGGAGTCACGGTTTCATCCCTCCACTGGTTTCATATGCTGCTGGTGTTGGATGTTCTTCTGAGGTCCGGATTTTTTTCCGGGACGAGAGTTGTCAATATTTTTCGGATTTCACTGTGGGATGGTCTCCCATGATGGCTTAAGGTCAGCTTTGCTGCTTTGAGGCTGGAGCTCAGAGGTGGATGTGTGGTTTCGCAAGATAACCTTTTGTCTCTGATAGGTTAATGTAGTTTTTAGCCTGTCTGCGGGCTCCATAATTCTTATATAGGTTCTTACCTATGTTTGACTAGTTTAGCGGTTGTGTCTGCTAGGCTATGGTACAGTGGAGGAGCTTGTGGCTTCCTTGAAGCACCATAAGTCATATGGCATTATATCAGGGATCTGAGGGAGACCTGGGTTCTTTCTCCTGATCACCTTTTTATAGGTTAGAAATTGATCTCTGGTCCTTGTCCTTCTAGGGAGTTCATTTCCCTGGATGGTTGTTTTTAACAACCTTGTTTTTGCTTTAGTCGTTTTGCGGTTGTTTACCTTATTGGGGGTCCCTTTGTTATCTTATGTGTACTCCGTTTTCCCCCTCTGGGGTAGATAAAGGTTCTATTCCTTCAGGTCGGGGGTTAGTTCTGTGTGATTAGAAAGCCTGTGGGACTTGGCTCCTCTTGGGCTTTTTGTGCTCAATGGATTCTAGGAGTTCTGAGTGGTCTCTAACACGGCCGTGTAGGTTGTTTAACTGATGGGCAGTTACTTGGTCCTTTCAGGTTTTTATCCCCTTGTTTCTAAGTGTTACAGTTTTTTCTCTGGTGTTGGGTAATTTCAAGCTGTGGTGCCCTTCAAAAGGGGTCACCTTCTGTACCCGCCCTTTGTTTGCATTCAGTGTCCTCCATAGCTTGGGTATTGTTTTCCCAAAAGTAATGAATGCAGCTGTGGGACTCTTCCTGTTTAAGAAGAAAAATTCAAATTATGCTTACCTGATAATTTTCTTTTCTTCTGACGGGAAGAGTCCACAGCTCCCCGTCTACATTTTAACTATGGGGCGGCCGTATTCTAGTTTTTATTCTTCTGGCACCTTTTTACCCTGATATTTCTCCTACTGTTCCTTGTTCCCTTGGCAGAATGACTGGGGGATGAGGGAAGTGGGGGAGGTATTTAAGCCTTTGGCTGGGGCTCTGCCTCCTCTTGGTGCCCAGGTTCTGAATTCCCAAAAGTAATGGATGCAGCTGTGGACTCTTTCCATCATAAGAAAAGAAACATATCGGGTAAACATAATTTGAGTTTTTATGTTTATCGTTCAAACAACAGCAAAGACTGCCTGTCGTCTGCTACTAGTATCAAGTTCACCAAAGTCAGCCAACAGCTGTAGTTCCAGATTGTAGCCTGTTTCTTCTTCTACAGCAGCAAGGTCATCCTCAACCTGCAGCCTGTTTTTTCTTCTACAACAGCAAGGTCATCCACATTCTGCAGCCTGTTTCTTCTTCTACAACAGCAACGTCATCCTGCTAGTGCACTGCAACTCTGCAAGACTAGCCTGTGTCTTCTACAGCAGCAAGATCAGCCATTCAGCCAGTGTCTTCTACAACAGCAAGGTCAGTCATCCAAAGCCAGTGTCTTCTACAACAGCAAGGTCAGTCATCCAAAGCCAGTGTCTTCTACAACTGTAAGTCAGTCTCCTCCAGTGAAAGCCAGTGTTGCCTCAGTCTTAATTAAACATGATGATTAGCAAGCCCATTGTTGTCGTCTTTATATTCAATTAATTTCAAGTGTTAGCCTGTGGTCTCTTGTCTCTTCAAAATCAAGGTGACTGCATCATCATTAAGCTAATTATTGTCTTATTTATATTCAAGTGCAAGCCTGTGGTCTCTTGTCTCTCAATCCAGGTGATGTCACTACATCATCAAGCCCATTGTTGTCTTCTTAATATTCAAGTGCAGTAAGCCTGTGTTCTCTTCAATCAAGGTGACTGCTTCATGAAGCACATTGTTGTCTTCTTTATATTCAAGTGCAGCAAGCCTGTCGTCTCTTCAATCAAGGTGACTGCTTCATCAAGCACATTGTTGTTTTCTTTATATTCAAGTGCAGCAAGCCTGTCTTCTCTTCAATCAAGGTGACTGCTTCATCAAGCACATTGTTGTCTTCTTTATATTCAATTTCAAGTGTAAGCATGTGGTCTCTTGTCTCTTCTCAAATCTCAATCAAGGTGGCTGCATCATCAAGCCCATTGTTGTTGTCTTTATATTCAAGTGCAGCAATCCTGTGTGTTCTCTTCAATCAAGGTGACTGCTTCATCAAGCACATTCTTGTCTTCTTTATATTCAATTTCAAGTGTAAGTCTGTGGTCTCTTGTCTATCATTGTGCCACGGTTGCCACTGATACTGGCAGTGTGTGCGATAGTATAATCTCCTCATTTTCTGTGGCAGCTTGCAGTGTCCGCGGTAGACTCCGGTAGTTTAAATCTCCTAATTTTTTGTGTCAGCTGGTATTTTGTGTGGCGCGCTGTGCATAAAATTCAAGATGAGTTTTGAAGAGCTGTCCGTGTCCAACAATAATGATGTTGATGTTGCTAATGAATTGTTGGTGCCAAAGAAAATTTGGTGTGTTGCAGCAAAACGAAGTAACACATCAAACCTGTTCCAGCACCTTAAACAGTGGCATAAGGAAATCTTTGAACTATGTATGGCAAAAAAAACCCGGATAGAGAAAAGACAATACAAACAAGCTGTGAAGCTAAAGTTGAGCAGCAGCAATCAATCATAAAGGCATTTGCAAACACAGTGACATCACCATATGCGAACAAAGGCATAGAGAAATAACCAACGCTATTGCATATAATATATGCAAAGACATGGTGCCTGCATACACGGTTAGTAAAGAAGGCTTCAAAAGAATGATGCACACACTCGACAAGAGATACCAACTGCCATCTCGCAATTACTTCTGGAGAAAACTAAGTCAGTGTATCCTATGTGAAACCAGTTCTGCATCTATTAAACCAAAAAGAAACTGGCACTGGAGGAAGATGATTCTGACCTTACCAAGACACTGAAATCCAAAATTCTTGAATATATGAATAGAAATTATGAAGATATAGATACTTGAGATCTGCTAGATATGGCATAATTCCTTGATCCACGATTTAAGACAACCTACATAAATTACAAGCATCAAGGCCAGGGTAATGTCTGATATGGCGATTGTGTCTGAGCAGCAAGTCGTGCAGAATCCAAGTCAAGCAATCAGCAGTCCCCCATGCAAAGTAATAGGTGAATGTAGAAGAAGAAACAGTGCCATAAATGCCATAACCAGGGCAGGTTCCAACTTCTAATGTTGTGTATTGTATTCTCTCTTTTACATTTGAAAAATGTACCCTGTCTTACTGTACTATGCTGCAGTGCTGCTGCTATTAGTTGATGCATGGTTGTTAAAAACAGGTTGCAGGATTTACCTTGTCAATGCCACATCCCTCATGTTTTCCTGGATATTCACTCAGCTAAATTACTAGCACATGAAGCAGTGTGCATTGTACTACCTAAATTACTTCACTTAGAAACACAATTATCAGTCAGTCAAGTCAGCAGCAGTTTTCTGGTTTCTCCATGCATACACTGCTTCATGTGTTACTCATACTACAGCTAGACTGACTGCCCAAGAAAACATGGACATGGACAATGTGGTAAGAACTGGCCAGTAGCTAATTTAATTTCAATTAGCTTTGAGTGTCTTGGGTTCACTTGTTTGTATTATAACTATATTAGTGTTCTGTTATGTACTACATAATAGCTGTGTGATGTAATATGACAGGCAGTGCAGGATGTCAGGATTGACCTTGTCAGTGCCACATCCTTCATGTTTTCCTGGGTGGATAGTCACTCAGCTAAATGACTAACACATGAAGCAGTGTGCATTGTACTACCTAAATTACTACACTTAGAAACACAAATCATCAGTCAGTCAAATCAATCAGTGAAGTCAGCAGCAGTTTTCAGGTTTCTCCATGCATACACTGCTTCATTTGTTAATCATACCACAGCTAGACTGACTGCCCAGTGCCCAAGAAAACATGGCCATGGACAATGTGGTAAGAACTGGCTAGCTAATTTCATTTCAATTAGCTTTGTGTGTCTGGACAGTCACTCTGTTGCATTTGCTATTCATTTAGCTGTGTTTGCATTGTACTACCTTTACTGTAATTGTACACAAATCATACTGCTGTAAATTCAGCACTTCAGGTTTCTCCATGCATACACTGCTTTATATGTTAATCATACCACAGTTAGAATGACTGTACAAGAAAACATGACAATGGTGTGTCAGAAGACCTAAGAACTGGCTAGTTGCTACTATGTAGCCACAGCACGGGCAGCTTAACTATGTTGTGGTTTGTATTTTTATGCTCCAAGAGTGTATTGGACATTAAGAAACATGTACATTAAGATTCTGTAGTTAAATAAACTTTTTATAGAAAAATTAAGGTGTTATAGTAATTTTAAAGAAAATCGCGATTAAATCACAAATGCGTTTTTTTGTGTGTTTTTTTTTTTTAATCGCAATTCCCCCCCCCCTCCATATCGCCCAGCCCTACCTGATGCAGATTAAATTCAATTGCACTCAAACGAATGTGTTTTTCTTTTTTCTTTTTTTTTATTTTTTTTTTTTATTGAGGTTGTATAGGGTGTAACATACAGAATCACCAAAAAACAATGGCAACAATAAAATGGGACATACATTTTCAGTGAGTGAACATAGTCAAATAATACTGTCATAATGACTCTAGGTAGATAACCTGGTACAAATTTAAAGCAGTAAGCAAACTGTGCTTGTAGAATATGTAGCTGAGTTTATACTACCACTTATCTGTAAAACGAGAAATCAGACTATAAACCGGAACTGGTAAGTGGGAGTATAAATCTAAAATAAATTGAACTTTTATGTCCGTAAGAATTTGGTGTGTGGTATAAGAGAACCTCAGTTTTATGTTATAGAAAGAAGAAGAATGATCCCCGCATTGCAGTATAAAACATAAAATAGTTAATCCATTTGAAGTGGATTTAGGCAAAGGGGGGTTGTCAGTATGGTTTTCCTTTTTTTTCTTAGGGGAAAGGGGAGTTCAGCGGGCGAGAGCCGCTCTAAATTGAAAAAGGGGGGGAGGGCGGGCTTTCTAACAAGTGGTATACATTTTACAAAGGTGGCAGTTGAGAGTTAATAATTGAGAGTTGAGAGATTGATATTGGGCTTACGGGGAGATGAAGATAGTTACTTACTAATTGTGCATAATAATAGTAGGCAGGGTATCAGAAAAGGCCTTTTTCTTTTTTCCTTCCTTTATAACTGGTATAATAAAATCCTTAATGAGTCACTTAATGTCAAATGGGAGCAGGACTATAAAATGTATAGGTGACAGAGAGGCTATATAAATTCTGTTCAGGAGCTTAGGGTTAATTTAAATAAGGCCTAGATTAGCGAGCAGGATAGTATGCCACCATATGACTTAATGAGGAGGAGTAAATTAAGTGGGCGCCCGATGTGGCTAATGAATCTCTGCAAATTCAGCTAAGAAGGTCCTAAGGTATAGTAGGGTATCAATTTGTAAGAATAATGTGTGGTGTTAAGGTAGAATACTGAGCGTCAACATGGACTGCTATAAATAGAGAGCATAATGGCTGTTAACAACAATATGTGGAGAAGTACAGCTAAAGATATGATAGGGGGTCAAGTATATAATATACCCAGGGAAAAGTGGGGTGTAAAGGGTAAATATATATGTTGAGACTATTGAGAGCTTGTCAAAAGGTAGTACTATATCTATAGGCAGGATATGAGGGGGTGTACTTCAAACTGTTTTTCTTTTCAACTTGTAATACATGCACAAGTATAAATATTGATTTTAACCAATCCAGAATTAATCTGTTATTCCTTCCAATTGCTTTGGCTTTTGGGACCCATAAGATTTTTTGTCCATTGACCAGTGTCATCCATATTTTATGCCTCCAAATGGGTTATAAAGAACACATGGATTTCCACAAATAACATGTGATATCAGCTCGTATAGCGGCCTATTGTACATCCTTTAGTCTCTTACATTATCTGTATAATATTTTGAGTGCTGAGCTGTTTGTGTATTTTCCTTGTGGTACCAGCAACACGGTAATCATAAATTCTTAGAACGTCTCAGCACAAACGCAGTTTAATTTATCATGTGTGGGTACTGTGTCGGCTTGTGGACAACTATACTGATATTATGTTTTAGAAATAATGCTGCCTTATTTTCTTTATTTTCCTTGCAAAGCGTTTTACTTGGCTCCTATGTGAATTAATGATTGAGGCAGCTGTGTGTAAGCTAGTAAATACTTTCTATGGCTGAATGATATTTTATGTGAATTTTATTCAGATAAACAGATTCTGCCCCATTTCAGATTAGACATAACATTCTATTCAGCTGATGTAAGGGATTACATTCTATATCCTGCTGCTCTTTTATGCCCTTATACCGAATTCTTAGTGATTACACTGCAATTACTTTGTGTTGTAAATACAGCGTTCAAGAAAATAATCAATGCCGACTTAGAGAAAACACAGTGATTTACATTTAAGAAATTGGCTTTCAAGAGAAATTAAATGTTTAGAATGGAAATCATAGAAAATGTCTAGGAAAATAAGTGTATATATTAGAATATTTGCAAGAAATGCTCTGTAGGAGAATTATAGGAGTATAATCTATGACCAACATTACAAATAAATTATAATTGAAATAAAATACTGTAAATACTTTAAATATTTACAGACCAGGATAGGACAATTTATTTAAATGGACATTAAACACCTTGATATTTTTATATAAAATGTTTAGTTATGCGTAATGAAAAAAACTTTGCATTATATTTTCATGATTTATTTTGTCCCCTTTTCATGAAATTTAGCTCTGAAAATTAAACAGTCTAATTCTTAAAACTTGAAATGCCCCCTGCTGACTTCTCAAGGCTTACACTGATGCATATGTTTCTAATTGGCTTTATCAGTTAAAGGGACAGTCTACACCAGAATTGTTATTGTTTAAAAGGGTAGATAATCCCTTTATTACCTATTCTCCAGCTTTTCATAACCAACAGTTATATTAATGCAGTTTTTACCTCTGTGGTTACCTTGTATCTAAGCCTCTGCGGACAGCCCCCTTATCTCAGTGCTTTTGACAGACATGCAGTTTAGCCAATCAGTGCAGACTCCTAAATAACTCTACGGGAGTGAGCAGAATGTTATCTATACGACACACATGAACTAGTACTGTGTAACTGTGTAGCTAAGGGGCGGTTTTTAACGGTTTAGAAATCAGTTTAAGCCTACCTAGGTTTTGCTTTTCAAAAATACAACCAAGGGAACAAAGCAAATTTAATGATAAGTCTATTGGAAAGTTCCTTAAAATTGCATGCCTTATCTGAATCATGAAAGTTTAAAGGGACATTGCAGTCAAAAATTAAATGGACATAGATTTATTACGTCTTTGAATAGGAACATATTTTCAATATACATGTATTGTCAAAAATGCTTCTAGTAAAAGTTATCACTGTTTTAGTGTTAGTATTTTTCTCTGCACGTGAAGCATAGCTAGATATTGTCACTGCACCCACATTTTAAATAATGCAACTGCTCAGATCATCAGTGGGGCTTGTGTCATGTCAGCAATTAACAAATTGAGTCTTTACCAGATGGTACAAGCACCTTAGGCTCTCTGAGCAAGTGCTGTGTTTAAAATGCTGGTGCACGGTGCATACTTAAATACACTTTTGAAACAGCTATAGCTTTTATCAGAAGCATTTTTGCTAATGCTTGTATATTACAAAATTGCTTCTGTTCAATACCGAAATGCACCCATGTGGTTTCCAATTTTGGCTGGAATATCCCTTTAATTTTGGCTAGACTGTCCCTTTAACAACTACAAAACAATGCAGTTTTACATCGCTTGTGTACCGTTACTGTCACCTCAGGAGTCGGATGCATCTTCATCTGCCAGTACCTTTCCGTGCTGTGTTGGAGCACACTGTGTAGTGTCTGGCGCACTAAATACTCCATAACCATCACTGTCCCTTTTCATGCGCGGCCTATCTTTTTTTTATCATTTATTTATCTATCTTTCTTTGTGTGGGGCCTACAGAATCACTGCGTGGCCACGCTGCTGCGTATGTTATAGGGAACATTTATATTTGGCCGATAAGTTATTCTAAAGCAACACAACAGAAATGTATTGTAATTACAATGTGTCTACTATCACTTTAAAGGGACAGTATACAGCAATTTTCCTATAACTGCATGTAATGGACACTTCTATAAAGTAGAATATGCACAGATACTGATCTAAAAATCCAGTATAAAACCTTTTAAAAACTTACTTAGAAGCTCCTACTTTTAGCACTGTTGATGAATTGGTTTAGGACACCCACTAAAAGGGGCTGAGAATGCAGAAAGAGAAGACCCCCCCACCCTGCATATGAAATGACCCATTAGATAAACAGGAGTGAGCAGAAATATGTAGACTTTTGAGTCTACATCTGATACTTTGGGGTTTGGTTAGGTGTCTGAAAATCAGCAAAATGTTACTAAAAAAAATAAGCAAAACTATACACTGTACATTTAAATTGTTCTTTGCATAAATGTATAGTAGTTGATCCATTTATATAGCCAATCTGGGAGTGTTTAAATTTTAAGCAAGACAACCTCATGATTATCGCTTTCCCTAGTAGTTACAGTTTAAGCAGTAATTCACCTTGTACTACTACTGAAGCTTGTATACTGAATCAGTTTAATGTTGTCTTTTATCCAAACAATTTTCCAAATGATAGTTGGATAACATATCTAATGCTAGACCTGGTAAGCTTCTAAATAAAACATAGTTGACTTAAAACGTATCAAGTTTTTTTCAAAAGCTGCACCTAACAAAAAAGGCTTATATAAACTAGTATTTAGAAAGTAGAGACCACTGTGTTTTTTTCTTTACAGTTTAAGATAAAAATCTATATAATCAAGTACTCACACCTGTGCACTTATTTATGTGCTCACAGTATGTTGAGGTATCCATAACCCCAATACATTAAATCAGGTAGATTAAAAAACAAAAAAAAACAAAAAATGTCTATGGATAACTAGTGCATTACATTTTAATTACAGTAAATAGTAAAACATGAGCTGTAAAGCTTGGTTTGGACATAGCACAAATTTTGGTAATATAATGCTGCTAACCTTCTTTGACTTAAAGGGACATGAAAAACAATTTTTTTTCTTTCCTGATTTAGAAAGAGCACGCAATTTTAAACAACTTTCTAATTTACTTCTAACATCTAATTTGCTTAAAGGGATACTAAACCCAATTTTTTTCTTTTCATGATTCGGATAGAGCATGAGATTTTAAGCAACTTTCTAATTTACTCATATTATCAATTTTTCTTTGTTCTTATGCTATCTTGATTTGAAAAAGCAGTACTGTAAGCTTTAGAGCCAGCCCATTTTTTGTTCAGCACCTGGGTAGCACTTGCTGATTTGTGGCTAAATGTAGCAAACCAATTAGCAAGCGCTACCCAGGTGCTGAACTAAAAATGGGCCAACTCCTAACCTTTCATTACTGCTTTTTCAAATCAAGATAACATGAGAACGAAGTAAAATTGATAATAGGAGTAAATTAGAAAGTTGCTTAAAATTGCATGCTCTATCTGAATCATGAAAGAAAAAATTTGGGGTTAGTATCCCTTTAATTCTTTTGATATCATTTTCTGAAAAGCATATCTAGATAGGCTCAGTAGCTGTTGATTGGTGGCTGCACATAGATGCCTCGTGTGATTGGCTCGCCCATGTCTATTTCTAATTATTTAACAAAGGATATCTAAAGAATGAAGCAAATTAAATAATAGAAGTAAATTGGGATGTTTAAAATTGTTTTCTCAATCTGAATCATTAAAGAACATTTTTGGGTTTAATGTCCCTTTAAGAGAAAGGAATTTTGGGATTCTTTATAAAGATTGGAAGCTTGTCAAAATATCAGACATAAAAACATGTATATTCTGTAATTGACATTCCTAATCCACTAATCCCATTCTAAAATCTAAGAAAAAGTGTATTTAGGTTTTTAAACCGAAAAAAATACACTTAAACAAACAAAGGCTTGTTGGCAGACAGGCAACTGTTCAAAAGTTTAAATTTCACTATTTAGGCGGGAAACGTTTAACCCTTTTAGTGCTAAGCACTTTCCCACCTGGGTGCTAAACTGATTTAAGTTTTTTTTTTTAATTTATATATATATATATATATATATATATATATATATATATATATATATATATATATATATGTATGTATGTATGTATATATATATTTATATATATATATATATATATATATATATATATATATATATATATATATTAGTTCAAATATATTTTATATAAGTAAATATATGTTAGACACAGCAGAGCTATACGAGATGCTATGTTGAAAGTAGGGGATTGCAGCACTCAGAGAAACTTCTCTTATTCTAATACGTAGAAAGAAAGCTGAAACATTGTTTCCAAACAGAGGCTCACACACAGATGGTCCAATTAATATGCAACACATTTATTTATGCAAGTAATCCTGAACCTAAATATGCCACTGCAGTGGAAAGCCTAAAATAAAGTCACTAGACTCATGATAACCAGGTACAGTATAATGACAATTTCAATGTTGCACGAAACATGTAAAATATGAAAAAAGCATGGGAAATAAAGATGAAACAAAACGTCCCAATGTAACAAAAGTTCCACAAATGTTATCTGTAATGATGTAGATATCTTTTTCATGCAATTGCAACATGTGAGCTCATACAAAAGTGGTACCGTTATTAAAGAAACAGCTGACAGATTCGAGGTGAAAGCGTCCTCCTATGTCAGCAAACGTTAACCATGAGTGCTTGATAGAAACAACAGGCTTATTCCAAAGACGGCAAAGAAGGATAAAGGAAAACACATATAACCTCTTCCAGGTAGCAAAGACCGGGTATCTTTAGGCACAGACTTGAAGCATAAAATGAAGTGAGCCGGGACTTGGCATCCGGCCTCTGTCTCCCGGAAAATGTGTTTTATCAATCAACACCATACCAGGTACTTCTTACTGCCGCTTGATTTTCAAATGACTGTGTCGACGCGCGTTTCGCCCCACAATGCTTTGCGTCAGGGCCTCGTCAGGACTGTCGGTCACAGGTGATACATTCATTCCTTTAAATCTGTTGCCAATGTTGCAGGAGTGGTTAAGGCGTGTTCACGCTAGCCAATGGGAATGGCCATAGGACATCTCTATTACCTAAATTCCCATGCATATATTATTTGAGACAAAATATTACTATTTACATTATTTAAACAAAGATAACAGATTAAAATGAATTTCTACAATAAACGTGTTTAACCCTATCAAAAGTGCTGAGCCTACATTAGATTTATTTTAAACAACCCTAATTTAATTATATTATATAACAAGTTAAAGGTTGTTTATGAATGGAAAGTTATTATCGGATACACATTTATATCTTCATGTGTTATTTAGATTTTTTCTTAACACCGTTCCTACTCTCCCTGCCCTCATATGTAAAGGATACCCCAGATCTCCTTCGAAAAATAGATGACATAACTGTCTCTACCCACACTATTCTTGTATCACTAGACGTTGAAAGTCTGTACTCCTCCATACCTCATGAGGTTGGGATTGGTGCAAGTGAACACTTCCTGAGATCTAGAGGCTCAGAAAGTAACAATCATACTAAGTTTGTCATTGATCTTTTAAGGTTTATCCTTGAGAACAATGTGTTTGAATTTGATGGCTCGATTTACAGACAGGTCAGGTTGACGGCGATGGGAGCCGTATGTGCACCAACTTATGCCTGTCTACACTTGGGGGCATGGGAGCTGGACATCTTTGAAAAGTTTGGTGAGGTGTTCAGCTCCCATGTGTCCCTTTGGATTAGGTATGTGGACGACATCCTTATGTTTTGGGATGGCCCCCTGACCTGTCTGTATGAATTTATCGACTCATTAAATAAGAATGATCGGAACATTCTGTTGACACATGCATGCAGTGAGAAAGAATTACCTTTCTTAGATATCTGCATTAAAAAAGAAGGTAATAAGATAACCACTGAAAACTATCGAAAAACTACGGCAACAAATAGTTTATTGGAAGCTTCTAGTAGCCACCCTGAACCGCTTAAAAGAGGCATTCCTTTTGGACAACTGCTCAGATTGAAGAGAAATTGTTCTTCGAAAACAAAATTTGAGCATCATGCTCAAATTATGTGTGAAAAATTCATTGAAAGGGGATATTCAAATAAACTAATCAAATTCACCCTTAACAAAGTTAGGAAACTAAATAGAAATGATCTTCTATACTCAAATAAAGTCAGACCTACAGCAGATAGCAACATAAGAGACATTCTGTCTCGTAACTGGCACTTGCTGTCATTTGATGAAAGAATTGCTGGAAAAGTGGGCAAAAGACCCCTACTGACCGCAAAGAAATCTCCTAACTTAAAAGATAAGTTAGTTAAAAGTAGATTTGTGAGGTCAGAGCCTGCAACTAACTGGTTGAATAAATATCAACAAGTTAAAGGTAGTTTTCCATGCGGACACTGTGTATATTGCCCTTATATGCTGAAGTGTAAATCGTTTTCGGCAAATACGGGCAAAAACTTTGAAATAAGATGTTTTTCTAATTGCAACACAGTAGGAGTTGTGTATCTCCTACAATGCTCCTGTCCCCTGTTCTATGTTGGAAAAACAAAACGTATGTTCAAGGACAGGGTACAGGAGCATAGAGATGACATACTCTATGAAAGAGATACAAGTGTTGCTAGACATTTTAAGGATACACACAATAGCAGTACTACCTCCTTAAAATGTGTTGGTATTGATCAGGGACTGACAAGTGGCAGAGGAGGAGACAATAATAAACGTCTTCTTAATAAAGAAGCTAGATGGACATATGTGTTAAAAACAGTGTCCCCACTTGGCTTAAATGAAAGAATTGAATTTAGGTCTTTCCTGGGTTAAAGAAAGGAACAAATGTCTAATCAACCTAGCTAGTCCCAAATTGCACACATAACATCTCAATAAGTATTTCTCTTTAAGATGGTCCTTTTCGTGTCATCTCTGTCATTCCTTATAAAGCTAAATAACACATGAAGATATAAATGTGTATCCGATAATAACTTACCATTCATAAACAACCTTTAACTTGTTATATAATATAATTAAATTAGGGTTGTTTAAAATAAATCTAATGTAGGCTCAGCACTTTTGGTCCTTTTGATAGGGTTAAACACGTTTATTGTAGAAATTCATTTTAATCTGTTATCTTTGTTTAAATAATGTAAATAGTAATATTTTGTCTCAAATAATATATGCATGGGAATTTAGGTAATAGAGATGTCCTATGGCCATTCCCATTGGCTAGCGTGAACACGCCTTAACCACTCCTGCAACATTGGCAACAGATTTAAAGGAATGAATGTATCACCTGTGACTGACAGTCCTGACGAGGCCCTGATGCAAAGCATTGTGGGGCGAAACGCGCGTCGACACAGTCATTTGAAAATCAAGCGGCAGTAAGAAGTACCTGGTATGGTGTTGATTGATAACACTAAATTTTCCGGAAGGAAGTTTGGCAGAGGCGAAAGAAAGTGGATCTACCCAGCAATGAATCTCAAAGTTCAACTTGCACAATTACGGTGTTAAGGAACCCGAAGAGAAATTTGGGTGAGACAGAGGCCGGATGCCAAGTCCCGGCTCACTTCATTTTATGCTTCAAGTCTGTGCCTAAAGATACCCGGTCTTTGCTGCCTGAAACCTGGAAGAGGTTGTATGTGTTTTCCTTTATCCTTCTTTGCCGTCTTTGAAATAAGCCTGTTGTTTCTATCAAGCACTCATGGTTAACGTTTGCTGACATAGGAGGACGCTTTCACCTCGAATCTGTCAGCTGTTTCTTTAATAACGGTACCACTTTTGTATGAGCTCACATGTTGCAATTGCATGAAAAAGATATCTACATCATTACAGATAACATTTGTGGAACTTTTGTTACATTGGGACGTTTTGTTTCATCTTTATTTCCCATGCTTTTTTCATATTTTACATGTTTCGTGCAACATTGAAATTGTCATTATACTGTACCTGGTTATAATGAGTCTAGTGACTTTATTTTAGGCTTTCCACTGCAGTGGCATATTTAGGTTCAGGATTACTTGCATAAATAAATGTGTTACATATTAATTGGACCATCTGTGTGTGAGCCTCTGTTTGGAAACAATGTTTCAGCTTTCTTTCTACGTATTAGAATAAGAGAAGTTTCTCTGAGTGCTGCAATCCCCTACTTTCAACATAGCATCTCGTATAGCTCTGCTGTGTGTAACATATATTTACTTATATAAATATATTTGAACTATTATAAAAAATTTTGGGGGTCTGCACCAGGACCTGGCCTTGCTAACGTAATCCGGGTTTTACTTTTGTTTCAGGCAGTTTTACCTGGAAGTGATAATAAAGGTGCCTGACGATTATAATTCTCTCCCTAATTCTTGATTTATTTATATATATATATATATATATATATATATATATATATATATATATATATATATATATATATATATATATATATATATATATATATATATATATATACATATACACACACATAGAGAGAAATGCACTCACAGGAACGAACAACCAGCTCAATACTATTGTTAGCCTGTTCTATGGCGATTTACCACCTGGGTGCAACTTCTTTTAGCCCAGCAATGCTTTTCACAGAGTAGAACTTTCCTGTAGTATATCAGTCTGATCCCGCCTATTACGGTCAGTCCAGCGCCGAAATACCAGGCAATTCCTCTCTGAACAAGGAACAAAGCAACCCCAGACGATCGTTTCGGCCTTCTCTCTTTATGTATTTAGTCTCCCTATGGGAAAAAGGGGCAACCAGACGTGGACTCCTTGCTCAGTGTGCTTAGAGGAACATAGCTACACCTCACTGACGAGGCCCAATGAAGGCCGAAACGATCGTCTGGGGTTGCTGTGTTCCTTGTTCAGAGAGGAATTGCCTGGTATTTCAGCGCTGGACTGACCGTAATAGGCGGGATCAGACTGATATACTACAGGAAAGTTCTACTCTGTGAAAAGCATTACTGGGCTAAAAAGTTGCACCCAGGTGGTAAATCGCCATAGAACAGGCTAACAATGTTATTGAGCCAGTTGTTCGTTCCTGTGAGTGCACTTCTCTCTGTATATATATATATATATATATATATATATATATATATATATATATATATATATATATATATATATATATATATATATATATATATATATATATATATATACGGTGTGTATATATATATATATATATATATATATATATATATATATATATAATTTTATTTATTTTTTTATTCAGATCCCCAAGACTTATACCGGTGACGGTCTGTAGCTGCTTGGATGCCAGAGATACAGGCTTCTAAGCAGCATGCCCCCTTTCCCTATACTTTTTTTATTGTTTTTTTTTTTTAAATAAAGTTGCGCAGTGACGTCCCCACGCAAAACGTGAAGCCCCGGCGTTGCCTGTTACTATACAGGCCCGATCGCCGGGGTAGGAGCGGGTGGGAACCCCCAGATCTCCCTCAAGGTTGGGAGAGTGCTAGCGATGGCTCTGAGCCGTTGTTGGCACCTGAGTGGGTAATTCTGCGACGGCTCAGAGCCATTTCTAGCTGTGGTTCTTCTCTGTAAACCGCTGTGAATTTAACACACGTTTTAATAAATTGTTTTACCATTCATCTGAGTTCACTTCTATCTGCTCCTGCTGGAGTCTCCCATTGCTTTTATACCTAGAGCTTGATGTGAAGCTCTGCAGTATGTGAGTATACAACTTACATGTGAATTAACCCTGTAGTCTCACAGGACTTCACCATTGGCAGCACTGATCTGTTTTATTTGAGGTTAACCCGTGATGTTCGGCTGCAGCATTTATTTCCACTGAGAAGTTATCCCTGGGATCACTTATGCACATTTGGAGTTGGGATTTAGTCTACAATTGACTTTTTTTGGACATATCCTTTTTGCACTAACACATTGTTTTTTGAATGATAAATATAAGCTACTGTTCAAATAAGCGCTGAAAAACTGCAAAACCGTAAAAGGCATACATAGCAAATAACAGCGCACAAAGAGTTAAATAACATTTGTAGCCCAAATTTGAAGTCAAACGCTAATGATCAGAGTGGCTTATCAACCCCACTGGTCGTGAGAGCCTAGATACATGCTGAGAATGTTAGAGCAACACAGGAACAGGAAAATGCGCAATAAAAAGCATCCTAAAACAGTTTGTTTTTGTTTGTGATTTATTATTGTTTGTTTTTTAACAGTTAATAATTTTCTTTTTGTGTATTTATCATTACTGTTTACTAATACATTTCTACATTGTGCTTTTTCTTTTCTTTGAGGTTAAAGGGACATAAATCCCAAAATTCTGTTAGAGATTACAATTTTTAAAAAGCTTTCAATGTACTGCTATTATGAAATTTGCTTAGTTCTCATGTTATTCTTTGTTGAAGAGATATCTTGCTAGGTAGCGTGCACATGTCTGGGGCACTACATGACAGGAAATAGTGCTGCCATCTAGTGCTCTTGCTAATGTATAACATTCTTGCAAAATTGCTGCCTCAATTTTTCCAGCCCTTCTCTCCCTTTTGACTACAGATTTGCACAAGCAAACCTGCAGTCATGATTTATCAAGCAACGGTCATCAGACCTCTGCTTCCCTGCCCTGTTCTACTCCTCTTAGGTGGAGAATTTAAATCTCCCCCGATCTCGTCCGACCGGGGAGATTGACAGCTCCTGCACACGCTTGATCGGCTGTGCACGTGCGGGGTTGCATGCGAGTACATAGGAGGTCTTATGTGCAATGGTAAATGCGGAGAAGCCGGGCAGACGGTGGGAAATATGTATGCCCCTGCCCGCCATGGGATGATAAATGAAGCCTGAAGTGCTGCAGACACGTGCACACTCCTGAACTTTCCTTCCTGCTTTTCAACAAAGAATAGTAAGAAAACAAAGCCAATTTGATAATCGAAGTAAATTGAAACATTGCTTCAAATTGTATGTTCTATCTTAACCATGAAAGAGAAATGTGGGGTTTTATATCCCTTTAACAATGTCTGTGCTTTATACTGCTTATTGACTTCAGTCTATCCCTGATACATGAGCTATTTCCTAATTTTACTATAAAGCAAACTGGTGCAGCTCAGGCCTCTGATCCGTCAGCTGATTATCTAGAAGGGAAATCCTCTGATATTTTAACCCCTTCCACTTTGTGTTTGCTTTGTAAGGCTTCTCGGGTGTGTCCCTGCTCAGCTTTATATCATGTGCTGAGTCTATTGCTAATCATAAACAGGGTTTGTACAATGGTTTTTCCCTATAAAAGTTGTTCCCAGGTGAATTTCCCTTTCCAATGTACTTCTATTATCCAGATTTTGTTTTGTTCTCTTGGTGTCATTTGTTAAAAAGGTTACCTTGGTAGGCTCAGGAACTGCGGATTAGTGGCTGCACATATGTGCCTCATGTTATTAGCTCACCCAATGTGTTCAACTAGCTCCCAGTAAATTAGAAAGTTGTTTAAAATGGTTTTCTCTTTCTGAATCATGAAATAAATATTTTGGGTTTCTTGTCCCTTTAGGGATTATATTCACTCTGAAGCTACACTACAGAAAAAAATAAAAACAAAACAGACAGCGGCCAATACCCAAGATGGCTCCTAATAACCTAATAAGTTAGAGGGGGAGGGTTAGAGAGCTGTTTGGGGGGGGGGGGGGGTGAATCAGGGAGGTTGGGGGCTAAGGGGGGATCCTACACAGCAGTATATGTAAATATGCTTTACCAGTACTAAAATAAAAGCTATATTTTAATTTATTATTTTTTTAGACTTTCTGCCTGTACTTAAGATGGTGGGGACAATTGTAGGGTGGGGGAGGGAAGAGCTGTTTGTGAGGGATCAGGGGGTGTGATGTGGGAGGCTGATCTCTACACTAAAGCTAAAATTAACCTGGCAAGCTCCCTACCAGCTACCTAATTAACCCCTTCACTGCTGTGAAAAAGTGAACAATTTTTGTTATTTGATCGCATTTGGCGGTGAAATAGTGACATGAAATATACCAAAATGGGCCTAGATCAATACTTTGGGTTGTCAACTACACTAAAGCTAAAATTAACCCTACAAGCTCCCTTATTAACCCCTTCACTGCTGTGTATAATACACTTGTGGTGCGCAGCGGCATTTAGCAGCCTTCTAATTGCCAAAAAGCAATGCCAAAGCCATATATGTCTGCTATTTCTGAACAAAGGGGATCCCAGAGAAGCATTTACAACCATTTGTGCCATAATTGCACAAGTTGTTTGTAAATAATTTCAGTGAGAAATCTAAAGTTTGTGAAAAAATTTGTGAAAAAGTGAACAATTTTTTTTTATTGCATTTGGCGGTGAAATGGTGGCATGAAATATACCAAAATGGGCCTAGATCAATACTTTGGGTTGTCTTCTAAAAAAATATATATATATGTCAAGGGATATTCAGGGATTCCTGAGAGATATCAGTGTTCCAATGTAACTATCGCTAATTTAAAAAAAAAAGGGTTTTGGAAATAGCAAAGTGCTACTTGTATTTATTGCCCTATAACTTGCAAAAAAAGCAAAGAACATGTAAACATTTGGGTATTTCTAAACTCAGGACAAAATTTAAAAACTTTTTAGCATGGGTGTTGTTTGGTGGTTGTAGATGTGTAACAGATTTTGGGGGTCAAATTTAGAAAAAGTGTGTATTTTCCATTTTTAAACCATATTTTATAAAAAAAAAATTATAGTAAATTATAAGATATGATAAAAATAATGGTATCTTTAGAAAGTCCATTTAATGGCGAGTAAAAAGGTATATAATATGTGTGGGTACAGTTAATGTGTTTAGTTGTAATTTTCCTCTTACTCAAACACTGCAAAAATGTAAAAATAGCCTTGGTCCCAAACGGACAGAAAATGGAAAAGTGCTGTTGTCATTAAGGGACAAATTGGATAATAGAAGTACATTGGAAAGTTGTTTAAAATCACAAGATCTATCTGAACCTAGAAAGAAAAAAAATATTGAGGTTTATGTCCCTTTTAAATCTTGGTCTCCTGATATGGTTTCTAAGCACACACTGCTTTCTCTCCCCTTCCAGGTTAAACCTCTGTTTGGGCCTAGACTCTCAAAGCAGCAAGATAGCGTGATATGCAAACAAAGTCAGACCAAGCTGACCCTCCACATGATGCGGTATTGCAAAAAAAGTTCAGTCACTATCCAAATTGTATATATATTTCTCTTGTTAAGTGTATCCAGTCCACGGATCATCCATTACTTGTGGGATATTCTCCTTCCCAACAGGAAGTTGCAAGAGGATCACCCACAGCAGAGCTGCTATATAGCTCCTCCCCTCACTGCCATATCCAGTCATTCTCTTGCAACTCTCAACAAAGATGGAGGTCGTGAGAGGAGTGTGGTGTTTTATACTTAGTTTATTTCTACAATCAAAAGTTTGTTATTTTTAAATGGTACCGGAGTGTACTGTTTATCTCAGTATTTAGAAGAAGAATCTGCCTGCGTTTTCTATGATCTTAGCAGAAGTAACTAAGATCCATGGCTGTTCTCACATATTCTGAGGAGTGAGGTGACTTCAGAGGGGGAATGGCGTGCAGGTTTTCCTGCAATAAGGTATGTGCAGTTATATTTTTCTAGGGATGGAATTTTCTAGAAAATACTGCTGATACAGAAGTAATGTAAGTAAAGCCTTAAATGCAGTGATAGCGACTGGTATCAGGCTTATTAATAGAGATACATACTCTTATAAAAATGTAATATAAAACGTTTGCTGGCTTGTTTAATCGTTTTTATATGTGTTTGGTGATAAAACTTATTGGGGCCTAGTTTTTCTCTTGTTAAGTGTATCCAGTCCACGGATCATCCATTACTTGTGGGATATTCTCCTTCCCAACAGGAAGTTGCAAGAGGACCACCCACAGCAGAGCTGCTATATAGCTCCTCCCCTCACTGCCATATCCAGTCATTCTCTTGCAACTCTCAACAAAGATGGACGTAGTAAGAGGAGAGTGGTGTATTATAGTTAGTTTTTTAACTTCAATCAAAAGTTTGTTATTTTTAAATGGTACCGGAGTGTACTGTTTCATCTCAGGCAGCATTAGAAGAAGAATCTGCCTGGGATTTCTATGACCTTAGCAGAAGTAACTAAGATCCACTGCCGTTCTCACATATTCTGAGGAGTGAGGTAACTTCAGAGGGGGAATGGCGTGCAGGTTTTCCTGCAATAAGGTATGTGCAGTTAATATATTTCTAGGGATGGAATTTGCTAGAAAAATGCTGCTGATACCGGATTAATGTAAGTTAAGCCTTAAATGCAGTGATAGCGACTGGTATCAGGCTTATTAACAGAGATACATACTCTTATAAAAGTGTAATATAAAACGTTTGCTGGCATGTTAATCGTTTTTATATATGTTTGGTGACAAAACTTATTGGGGCCTAGTTTTTTTCCACATGGCTGGCTTGATTCTTGCCTAGAAACAGTTTCCTGAAGCTTTCCACTGTTGCAATATGAGTGGGAAGGGCCTATTTTAGTGCTTTTCTGTGCAGCTAAAAATACTGACAGAGGCATTCAGCTTCCCTCTACATGATACAGGACATCTCTGAAGGGCTCAAAAGGCTTCAAAGTCGTGTTTGAGGAGGGTAACAATCACAGTAGACTGTGGCAGTTGTTGTGACTGTGTTTAAAAAACGTTTTTGTCATTTATTATTCTGTTTTTGTTATTAAGGGATTAATCATCCATTTGAAAGTGGGTGCAATGCTCTGCTGACTTGTTACATACACTGTAAAAATGTTGTTAGTGTAACTGCCTTTTTTCACTGTTATTTCAAATTTTGTCAAAATTTGTTTCTCTTAAAGGCACAGTAACGTTTTTTATATTGCTTGCTAACTTTCTTTAAAGTGTTTTCCAAGCTTGCTAGTCTCATTGCTAGTCTGTACAAACATGTCTGAAACAGAGGATACTTGTTCATTATGTTTAAAAGCCATGGTGGAGCCCCATAGGAGAATGTGTACTAAATGTATTGATTTCACCTTAAACAGTAAAGATCAGTCTTTATCTATAAAAGAATTGTCACCAGAGGGGTCTGTCGAGGGGGAAGTTATGCCGACTAACTCTCCCCACGTGTCGGACCCTTCGCCTCCCGCTCAAGGGACGCACGCTAATATGGCGCCAAGTACATCAGGGACGCCCATAGCGATTACTTTGCAGGATATGGCTGCAATCATGAATAATACCCTGTCAGAAGTATTATCCAGATTGCCTGAATTGAGAGGCAAGCGCGATAGCTCTGGGGTTAGACGAGATACAGAGCGCGTAGATGCTGTAAGAGCCATGTCTGATACTGCGTCACAATATGCAGAACCTGAGGACGGAGAGCTTCAGTCTGTGGGTGACGTCTCTGAATCGGGGAGACCTGATTCAGAGATTTCTAATTTTAAATGTAAGCTTGAGAACCTCCGTGTATTGCTTGGGGAGGTATTAGGTGCTCTGAATGACTGTGACACAATTGCAGTGCCAGAGAAATTGTGTAGGCTGGATAAATACTATGCAGTGCCGGTGAGTACTATTGTTTTTCCAATACCTAAAAGGCTTACAGAAATTATTAGTCCCTCAACATGTTACTCAACATTCCTTTCAAGGGACAGACCTTATTCGGGCCTGGCTTGAAGGAAATTATTGCTGACATTACTGGAGGTAAGGGTCATACCCTTCCTCAAAACAGGGCCAAATCAAAGGCCAAACAGTCTAATTTTCGTGCCTTTCGAAATTTCAAGGCAGGAGCAGCATCAACTTCCTCCGCTTCAAAACAAGAGGGAACTGTTGCTCATTCCAGACAGGCCTGGAAACCTAACCAGTCCTGGAACAAGGGCAAGCAGGCCAGAAAGCCTGCTGCTGCCCCCAAGACAGCATGAAGGAACGGCCCCCTATCCGGAAACGGATCTAGTAGGGGGCAGACTTTCTATCTTCGCCCAGGCGTGGGCAAGAGATGTTCAGGATCCCTGGGCGTTGGAGATCATATCATCTTTCAAGGTTATCATCAAACCAGATAAAGAAAGAGGCATTCCTAAGCTGTGTGCAAGACCTCCTAGTAATGGGAGTGATCCATCCAGTTCCGCGGACGGAACAAGGACAGGGTTTTTATTCAAATCTGTTTGTGGTTCCCAAGAAAGAGGGAACCTTCAGACCAATTTTGGATCTAAAGATCTTAAACAAATTCCTCAGAGTTCCATCATTCAAAATGGAAACTATTCGGACCATCCTACCCATGATCCAAGAGGGTCAGTACATGACCACAGTGGACTTAAAGGATGCCTACCTTCACATAACGATTCACAAAGATCATAATCGGTTCCTAAGGTTTGCCTTTCTAGACAGGCATTACCAATTTGTAGCTCTTCCCTTCGGGTTGGCTACAGCCCCGAGAATTTTTACAAAGGTTCTGGGCTCACTTCTGGCGGTTCTAAGACCGCGAGGCATAGCGGTGGCTCCTTATCTAGACGACATCCTGATACAGGCGTCAAGCTTTCAAATTGCCAAGTCTCATACAGAGATAGTTCTGGCATTTCTGAGGTCGCATGGGTGGAAAGTGAACGAGGAAGAGAGTTCTCTATCCCCACTCACAAGAGTCTTCTTCCTAGGGACTCTTATAGATTCTGTAGAGATGAAAATTTACCTGACGGAGGCCAGGTTATCAAAACTTCTAAATGCTTGCCGTGTCCATTCCATTCCATGCCCGTCAGTGGCTCAGTGCATGGAAGTAATCGGCTTAATGGTAGCGGCAATGGACATAGTGCCATTTGCAACCCTGCATCTCAGACCGCTGCAATTATGCATGCTAAGTCAGTGGAATGGTGATTACTCAGATTTGTCCCCTCTACTAAATCTGGATCAAGAGACCAGAGATTCACTTCTCTGGTGGCTATCTCGGGTCCATCTGTCCAAGGGTATGTCCTTTCGCAGGCCAGATTGGACGATTGTAACAACAGATGCCAGCCTTCTAGGTTGGGGTGCAGTCTGGAACTCCCTGAAGGCTCAGGGATCGTGGACTCAGGAGGAGAAACTCCTCCCAATAAATATTCTGGAGTTAAGAGCAATATTCTATGCTCTTCTGGCTTGGCCTCAGTTAGCAACACTGAGGTTCATCAGATTTCAGTCGGACAACATCACGACTGTAGCTTACATCAACCATCAAGGGGGAACCAGGAGTTCCCTAGCGATGTTAGAAGTCTCAAAGATAATTCGCTGGGCAGAGACTCACTCTTGCCACCTGTCAGCGATCTATATCCCAGGCGTAGAGAACTGGGAGGCGGATTTTCTAAGTCGTCAGACTTTTCATCCGGGGGAGTGGGAACTCCATCCGGAGGTGTTTGCTCAATTGATTCATCGTTGGGGCAAACCAGAGTTGGATCTCATGGCGTCTCGCCAGAACGCCAAGCTTCCTTGTTACGGATCCAGGTCCAGGGACCCAGAAGCGACGCTGATAGATGCTCTAGCAGCGCCTTGGTTTTTCAACCTGGCTTATGTGTTTCCACCGTTTCCTCTGCTCCCTCGACTGATTGCCAAGATCAAACATGAGAGAGCATCGGTGATTCTGATAGCGCCTGCGTGTTCACGCAGGACCTGGTATGCAGACCTAGTGGACATGTCATCCTTTCCACCATGGACTCTGCCTCTGAGACAAGACCTTCTAATACAGGGCCCTTTCAATCATCCAAATCTAATTTCTCTGAGACTGACTGCATGGAGATTGAACGCTTGATTCTATCAAAGCGTGGCTTCTCCGAGTCAGTCATTGATACCTTAATACAGGCACGAAAGCCTGTAACCAGGAAAATCTACCATAAGATATGGCGCAAATATCTTCATTGGTGTGAATCCAAGAATTACTCATGGAGTAAGGTTAGGATTCCTAGGATATTGTCCTTTCTCCAAGAGGGTTTGGACAAAGGATTATCAGCTAGTTCCTTAAAGGGACAGATTTCTGCTCTGTCTATTCTTTTTCACAAGCGTCTGGCAGAGGTTCCAGACGTCCAGGCATTTTGTCAGGCTTTGGTTAGAATTAAGCCTGTGTTTAAACCTGTTGCTCCCCCGTGGAGCTTAAACTTGGTTCTTAAAGTTCTTCAGGGAGTTCCGTTTGAACCCCTTCATTCCATTGATATTAAAATTTTATCCTGGAAAGTTCTGTTTTTGATGGCTATTTCCTCGGCTCGGAGAGTCTCTGAGTTATCTGCCTTACAATGTGATTCTCCTTATCTGATTTTTCATGCAGATAAGGTAGTTCTGCGGACCAAACCTGGGTTTTTACCTAAGGTGGTTTCTAACAAGAATATCAATAAAGAGATTGTTGTTCCATCATTGTGTCCTAATCCTTCTTCAAAGAAGGAACGTCTTTTACATAATCTGGACGTAGTCCGTGCCTTGAAGTTTTACTTACAAGCTACTAAAGATTTTCGTCAAACATCTACACTGTTTGTCGTTTACTCTGGACAGAGGAGAGGTCAAAAAGTTTCAGCAACCTCTCTTTCCTTTTGGCTTCGGAGCATAATACGCCTAGCCTATGAGACTGCTGGACAGCAGCCCCCTGAAAGGATTACAGCTCATTCTACTAGAGCTGTGGCTTCCACCTGGGCTTTTAAAAATGAGGCCTATGTTGAACAGATTTGCAAGGCCGCGACTTGGTCTTCGCTTCACACTTTTTCCAAATTTTACAAATTTGATACTTTTGCTTCTTCGGAGGCTGTTTTTGGGAGAAAGGTTCTTCAGGCAGTGGTTCCTTCCGCTTAATCCCTGCCTTGTCCCTCCCATCATCCGTGTACTTTAGCTTTGGTATTGGTATCCCACAAGTAATGGATGATCCGTGGACTGGATACACTTAACAAGAGAAAACATAATTTATGCTTACCTGATAAATTTATTTCTCTTGTAGTGTATCCAGTCCACGGCCCGCCCTGTCATTTTAAGGCAGGTCTAAAGTTTAATTAAACTACAGTCACCACTGCACCCTATGGTTTCTCCTTTCTCTGTTTCGGTCGAATGACTGGATATGGCAGTGAGGGGAGGAGCTATATAGCAGCTCTGCTGTGGGTGATCCTCTTGCAACTTCCTGTTGGGAAGGAGAATATCCCACAAGTAATGGATGATCCGTGGACTGGATACACTACAAGAGAAATAAATTTATCAGGTAAGCATAAATTATGTTTTTCAAGCACTTATCTGTATTCGGAAGTAACATTCACTGAAATCATCCGGTGTCTGCTGTAACGACGCTTGACTGCTCTATCAAAAAGCTTTCCGTTGTTTCCTTTCTGGAGGCTGCTACACATAACTGTGCTGTGCACGCCGAAATAGCATGGCGTATATCAGCTGCGTGTTCTCTTCCGGGTATGTCACATGCACAAATGATCCAATGCCTACGATCTTGAAAATGGGAGGAGCCTTTTGCCGTTATAACCCCTCCTTGTAGGGCTGTGATCCATCTGTCCTGAGGAAGCCCCGTCTACTACATGGCGTTGTGGGTGAAATGATCAAGATCATAGGCATTGGATCATTTGTGCATGTGACAGTCAGCGTACTTACAGCAGACACCGGATGATTTCAGTGAATGTTACTTCCGAATACAGATAAGTGCTTGAAAATATATATACAATTTGGATAGTGACTGAACTTTTTTTGCAATACCGCATCATGTGGAGGGTCAGCTTGGTCTGACTTTGTTTGCATATCACGCTATCTTGCTGCTTTGAGAACTGCCTGCTCTGTTGCAGTCACTCATCACATCTGCTTGCTTCCGCATATCATTTGTTCATACTTCTCATGGCAATACCGCTTTATGTGGAGGGTCAACCTGGAATGACTCTCTTTGTACCATATTAAATCTAGCATGCTTAAAGGGACATTCAACACTGCCCACAACATTAATCTATGTTTCAAAACTAAATAAAACGATCAAGCTGCAAGGTGCCCCCTTTCTCTTACTTACCGCCTTCACTGTTGAATCGTCATTGTTATCTTCCAAATTGGTGTCCTAATATGTCTTCCTAACTCCCCCCACCGTGATGTCTTCGCCTTCTTTCTCAAACTAGCAGCCAATGAGAGCCCATTCCCCGGACTGAAATCCAAGCGCGTTCACGGCCGTTAGCGCATGCGCAATATACTAGGAACACTAAAAGCGGAACCAAAATAATCGAAGTTGTTTCCGTTACGCTGATATTACTTACAGCACTCTATTACGTTGTGTTAGGTAATAACACTATCCGCATCAACAAATTAGTTTGCCGGAACGGAAACAACTTGGGTTATTATGGTTCCGCTTTTAATGTTCCTATTGTATCGCGCATGCGCTAATGCCCGTGAACGCTCTGGGATTGAAGTAGGAGAAATGAGATAGAAGTGCCGGCTAGTTTGAAGAAGACGAGCTGTACGTCACAGTGGGGGGAGTTAAGCAGCCATATTAGGAGACACATTTTGAAGTTATCAATGAGGATTGAACAGTGAAGGCAGTAAGTAAGAGAAAGGGGGAACGTTGAAGCTTGCTCTTTATACTTAGTTTAGAAACATAGGTTATTGTTGTGGGCAGTGTTGAATGTCCCTTTAATAATTGCTTTTCCGTTGTATACTAACACAATACTTCTGGCTTTTGCATTCATTATCCTGTGGCTGCTTCAATATATATGTATGCTCATATAACAAACTTTGCTCATTCTTAGTGCCTTTCAATACTTAGATCCCAGTTACTTACCTGTCCGGTAATGATCCCTTGTATATACTTGGGTACCGTGTACAGTTTGGGTGAAGTATGTGTAAGGCACCATAGAACGATACATATGCTATTCTTATTATAAGGTGTGCACATCTTTAGGGTAATACATTGTCATATGCTTTTATATCACGTTATTGTGGTATTATATACACCTATGTGGCTGTTAGTTCCTTGGGAGTTAAAAAGTTATTTTTTTCTACCATTGATCTCCCGTATTTTTGTTTAATAAATTGCGTTTATTTTTTAAAGATTATATTGGTCAGAGATTGATTTCCTACAGTTTAAATAACATATATATATGTTTTATTATCAGAAGAGTGCTTGATTCCCTATCTTTCAGATGGTACATTAATTTATATGTTCCAAATATTTTCTAATAGTTATTTGTGTATATAACATTTTAATTAAATCTAATAGCAACAAGTTTTCTATATGAACTAAAATATGATTTTATTCTTAAATGTATCTTAAGGAGTTATCTTTAGCATAACTGGCAACATGTGACAAATCCTTTATGAATTTGTGCAAATATAAATGTTAGCAATATATGTACAATAAACATCTAGTTTTTCCATAAATATATGGGCTGCAACACACACAATCCTACTCTCATTGGCTATAAAAAAAATAAAAAAAAGACCTAAAATGTGTCATCATTTGGGGATTGTATGAAACCTGAGCAGGACGTTTATGGGACTTGGGATAGACAGGTCAATGTACCTTTTTAAAAGAAGAATGGTCTCTTAAAATGAGGACATTTGAGAGATGTTTCTGTTTTTATACTGCCATTATCATTTTATAGTTCAGATCATATACACTAAAACCCACTTAACATTACTTTATTAAAACTACTCTACTCTATTATTAGCAATGTTGTTTGACCCTTTTTTGTTTGAGTATATTTTGTCCATAGCTTTAACCCTTATGTTAATAATTCTAATGCCATTCATTGGCTGTGTTAACATCATTAACTGGTTTTATATGCACTTTGATTTCCTTTTATAATATTTTAGTCACACTCTACTGAAAGTTTATTTTCTTTCTTCTACTAGATACGACGAGTCCACGGATTCTTCCTTACTTGTGGGATATTATCCTCCTGCTAACAGGAAGTGGCAAAGAGCACCACAGCAGAGCTGTATATATAGCTTCTCCCTTCTCTCCACCCCCAGTCATTCTCTTTGCCTATACTAGTAATAGGAAGAGGTAAAGTGAAAGAGGTGTTAAAATGATAGTTTTTATTTTCTTCAAGCAAGACTTTTTTATTTTAAATGGTACCGGTGAGTGCTATTTTTCCTCAGGCAGCAGATGGAAGAAGATTTCTGCCTGGAGGTTGATGATCTTAGCAGTTGTCACTAAGATCCAGAGGAGTTCCCACAGAATGGCTGAGGAGTACTTGAAAAACTTCAGTGTGGGGAACGTTTGTCATGCTACAAGCATTGAGGTATGTACAGTCATTTATTTCTGGAGAGACTGTGGTAATTCAGAACAGGCTAACATAGTTCCCATGAGGGAAGGGGTAAGCAGTAATCCTACATATATGAAGGGGTATTACTGGGACCTGTATATTATTGTGTATGGGCTAAAATGCAGCAAAAGAATGGCAGCATGGTTGACACTGGCAACATAACATTTTTATGATGAAACTTTTTTTATGTTCAATGGTACTGGAGGATTTCACATGGCTTATATGTTTATTTGGGGATACAAAAAACCCACATGGCTAGTTCCTATACCGCTTTACAACGGTTTTTGTTAGGCAGAGAGACATCGCATAGGATGGGCGGGGCCTAATTTTCGCGATGCGCAGTTGATTTTCATATGAAGGCAGCAAACTTCAGCTCCGGTGGGCCCAAACTGAAGACATAGCCTAACGAAGTTTATAGTGAGATTTCTCGATTTCTCAATCCCCTGAGGGCAGGTAGGCGCCACAGCAGAGGGTTGCTAATCTATTTTTTATAACGTTTTTGGGTAACGTTTTTCCCATAGAGGGTTAATTTGTCCCTTACTTGTGGTGCAATCTTAGGTTACAAGATAAGACACATATATGCTAAAATTGTGAGAGTTATAACATTTTAAAGCAGATTTGGAAAAATTGTGCGCTTTTTTTACTTCTTAAAGGCGCAGTACCGTTTTTCAAATTGTTGTTTTTTTCATTAAATAAAGTGTTTTCAAGACTTTTTGTGGTTATTACTAGCCTGTTCAACATGTCTGACATTGAGGAAAGTCAATGCTCTATGTGTTTAGAAGCCATTGTGGAACCCCCACTTACATTGTGTCCCTCATGTTCTGAAAGGGCCTTACATTGCAAAGAACATATTTTAGGTGATAAAAGTATGTCTAAGGATGATTCTCAGTCTGAAGAGAATCAGGTTATGCCATCCAATTCTCCCCAAGTGTCCCAACCTTTAACGCCCACTCAAGCCACGCCAAGTACTTCTAGTGCGTCTAATTCTTTTACTCTGCAAGATATGGCTGCAGTTATGTCTACTACCCTTACAGAGGTATTATCTAAATTGCCAGGTTTACAGGGTAAGTGCAGTAGGTCCGGTATTAGGGTAAATGCTGAGCCCTCTGATGCTTTATTGGCCATTTCCGATGTACCCTCACAGTGTTCTGAATTGGGGGTAGGGGAATTGCTGTCTGAGGGAGAGCTTTCAGATTTAGGAAATGTGTTCCCTCAGACAGACTCGGACGTGACAGCCTTTAAATTTAAGCTTGAACACCTCCGCCTGTTACTCCGGGAGGTTTTAGCGACTCTGGATGATTGTGACCCTATTGTAATACCACCAGAGAAATTGTGTAAGATGGATAAATATCTAGAGGTACCTACTTACACTGATGTTTTTCCAGTCCCTAAAAGAATTTCAGACATTGTTACTAAGGAATGGGATAGACCAGGCATTCCGTTCTCTCCCCCTCCTACTTTTAAGAAAATGTTTCCCATATCTGACACCATTCGGGATTCCTGGCAAATGGGCCCTAAGGTGGAGGGAGCTATTTCTACTCTGGCTAAGCATACAACTATACCTATTGAGGACACTTGTGCTTTCAAAGATCCTATGGATAAAAAATTAGAGGGTCTTCTAAAGAAATTGTTTATTCATCAGGGTTTTCTTCTACAACCTATAGCGTGCATTGTTCCAGTTACTACTGCAGCAGCTTTTTGGTTCGAGGCTCTAGAGGAGTCTCTTAAGGTTGAGACCCCATTAGATGATATTTTGGATAGAATTAAGGCTCTCAAGCTAGCTAATTCTTTTAATACCGATGCCGCTTTTCAAATGGCTAAATTAGCTGCAAAAAATGCAGGTTTTGCCATTTTAGCGCGTAGAGCGTTATGGCTTAAGTCTTGGTCTGCTGATGTGTCATCAAAATCTAAGCTTTTAGCTATTCCTTTTAAAGGTAAGACCCTATCCGGGCCTGAACTAAAAGAAATAATTTCCGACATTACTGGAGGTAAAGGTCATGCCCTTCCTCAGGACAAGACTGTTAAGATGAGGGCTAAACAAAATCATTTTCGTTCCTTTCAAAACTTTAAGGGTGGACCCTCTACTTCCTCCTCTGTCACAAAGCAGGAGGGGAATTTTGCACAATCCAAGTTAGTCTGGAGACCTAACCAGACCTGGAATAAAGGTAAACAAGTTAAGAAGCCCGCTGCTGCTACCAAGGCAGCATAAAGGGGCAGCCCCCGATCTGGGACCGGATCTAGTAGGGGGCAGACGTTCTCTCTTCGCTCAGGCTTGGGCAAGGGATGTTCAGGGTCCCTGAGCATTTAGAAATTGTGACCCAGGGGTATCGACTAGAATTCAAGGAGGGAGATTTCATCTTTCACGTTTGTCTGTAGACCAGACAAAAAGAGAGGCGTTCT